>NC_061119.1:89405617-89548296 GCF_002878395.1 Capsicum annuum | reverse complement strand
TAGGGTTTATTCATAGGTTCACATGAATAAACCCTAGATGATGAAATTAGAGATGAATCATGATGATTAATTATTGTATAATGTTGTCTACATGTGCTATGCCTATCATGTGTTTGATTAAATGCCTAGATGAAGAAAAAGTGCCTAACTAGCATGATACCATAAAATCCCTATGTATGTACAAGTTATTCCTATCACATGTTTTGATGGAATTCTTCTTTAAATGTATTATGGATTATGATATTCGTTATGTGTTCAAGTAAGTTATGCTTGGTCAGTTTTTCTTCCATCGAGTCATGGGGGTACTTATACCCAAAATATTAGTTGTGTGCCTAGAGCCATGGCATATTTCCATGATACTCTCAGTCCAGCAATAACTTAGACTTCAGATAGTCTTATGACTCAGGAAATCTCCATGATCTCATAAACTCAGTTAGTTGTCAGATATCTGTAATATTCTGTCAGTCAACGGAATTCAGTAACTTAGTCCATGTTCAGTTCAGTAAATTATATTCAGTGTCTATTTAGATGGGAGCAGAAATTAGCACTGAGTGACCCCAAGGATGGGAACTCACCTGTTATATGAGGGTGTGATTCTTAGAAGAAATCATTACATTCCAGAACTATGTACCCAGCATAGGTTGAGACATCATAGACTGATATATGAAGCCTGGTATATGGGGGTTCCCACCTGTAACACCCTAATTTTCTGAATTTAAATGCTACACAGTTCTCATACCCCAAAGGACCAAAAGCTAACCCATGACTGATATTTGTACCTGTATATTGCATAATATATAGAAAATCTGGAAACATGAACATGAAAGGCCATAAGGTTCAAACTAAATATACTTCTGATAACAAAATGTCTGAAAAAGGTATAATAATACCCAAACAAGTCATAAATACTAAAAAAAATGAGATCTGAATATATAATCTGACATCTAGTCTGAAAGCCTCTAACTAAACTGAATAAGGAGTTGAAGGAACATGTTCCAACTAACTCCATCTAGCAACTGAATATTAAATGTATCAATAATCATATTATCCTCGAATGAGAAGGACTTACAGCAAGCTCTAAACACTGGAATGCTACTGCTGATCTGGAGCTTGTTCCTCTGAACCTATGGTATAATATAAGAGAAAGAACCATAGCGTAAATGCGTCAGTACGTCATAATGTACAAAGTATACGAGTGAGGTAGGCTAAATGCAAAGGGTTATATGCATGTACAATTCTAACTAATATGAACGTGAGAATACATACATACATAAACAACTATAACTGAACTCGTGATGATGCTGACTACTGAGTCTGAATGCTGACGACATAACTTTACTAGTACTGAGGTACTGAATAGATTATTGACTATTTCTGACAATTCAAATTATGAGGAACTGGTTTGAATGACGTATCTAATAGTCCTTAAAATAAATACTAATAATGTAAGCTATGACAACTGATATAGCTGATATAATTGTAATGATCGGACTAAACGATAGAACCAATACTGAGCAACTATATCTAACAGTCTAAGTTCTAATGGAACTATCTGAGTCCCGTTCTACTTGGAGTAACTAAATCTAAGATTTGTCCTATCTAGCGGGTGATCATGAGTATAGTCATAATAAGGATGATTTGACTTAGTCTGAGATCAGTTCTATCTAGCGGATGATCTTTAAATCTAATGATTCCAATACTGATTAATCCTAGTTGAGATTAGTCCTAGCTAATGGGTGATCTTGAAGTCTATTTACAATGATAAACATTGATTGTATCTAAGTACTGAATCTGTACTACTAAGTTAAGTTGACAGTGTTTGAAAGCCCTGATTCTGTAACTGAAATTATAGGATGTGTTCATCTAACCGACATGCCCCAATCTAAGCTAACTAGGGTTTAATCTCTGCCCTAATTGGAAGGGTGTCAGTACTGCGCCACCAGTAAAGACATCTGCTATGGAGTCAGTCCTAATATAGCGGGTGACTCCTGGTATCAGTCCTATACATATAAATATGATAACGGGTGACCCTTGAGTATGTCAGTCCAATATAACGGGTGATATCTTGTACTTACGCTGGCAATGTAGTTATGGAACTTAGGGATTGCTTCTAGGGATCTCAATCCTATTCTAGCGGGTGATCGCCCATCCCTAGGTTCGCTCGGTGCTGAATACTACTCCCATCTAAAAGACACTCAACTAAATAACTGGGCTAAACTAAATAACTTAACTGAACTAATTTGCTGAACTGTTACTAATTAACTGAACTGATACTAGTGGTATTGTTTAGCGAAGCTAAAACTGAGTTTACTGGATTTCGATGACGGACGGAATATAATGAGTTTTGACGACTGATTAAGAGTACTGAAGTTACTGAGATTTACTGTGATTATTGAGGTTATTGAGCACTGAGATTACTGAGAATACTGAACTACTGAGATTACTGAGTTTTCCTGAGTCACATGACTGACTGATTTCTATAGATCATGGCTTGACTGAGAGTATCATGAAAACATGACATGGCTCTAGGCACACAGCTATATTTTTTGGGTACAAGTACCGCTAGGACTCGATGGAAGGAAACTGACACACATGACTGACTTGATCATAAGAGTAGAGTCCATAATCCGCAATATCATAAATAAGGGATTTCATACTAAGCATGGTTCTCTACAATCTACTTCATGGAAGGGAATTTCATACAACATGTATATACTTGCATAGCTTTCAATAGCATGCTCATTACATATTACAACCATAATCCATAGTATCATAACTTGGGGAATTTCATGAAGTACATGGGTATTCTACATCTTGTACATGAGTGGGTTTTACAAGTAAGCATAGCATAATTCCATAAGACTAGTTCATGAGTAATCCAACAGTGTTCACAAGACACATTATCAACATAGATGACATTGAATCATAGAGGCCTATCATGAATCCTTCACTTAGTCACAATGTAGCTATAATGCATGATTTCTAGTCTCTTAGGTATTTTATCAAATACCTTACATGCACTCTTTAAGGCATAGGTGTATTCACAAACTTACACCACTTTAATCCACCTAAATTCATGGGTTCCAACTATATGATCACAATCTTCCTGGAAGTTCATCAAATTCCCACTCCATAACACAAACCACAAACAGCAACATGAATAAAACCATATCACCACAAAACATTCATGATTTTTTTATCAAAGATTGATTCTTGAACTCCATGAATGAAAGGGATTTGTGGATGAAGACTACGTATACCTTAATGGCGATGAAATTATTGAAATATTGGACCTTCAAGCTTGATTATGAAACCCTAGTAGTTTTTCTCCTTCTTGTACTCTTGGATAATGAACTTTAGATGTTAATAGGGTTGTTATATGATTAGAAGCTATAAATTTCGTAAGGTTAAGTATTGGGACGTGTAAGGAGTGTTAAAAGACTTAATTATCCTCAAAACAACTCAAAAACTAAGTGTTTTTCGTGGCTGAAACCATAAGTGTGCGTCACACACCTCAGCACCTCATCGCACATACTGAGGTGTGCGCCGCACATCCTATCGCATAAGCTAAGGTGTGCATCGCATATGCTATCGCACACTTGAGGGTTTGCGCCGAAAAACCTATCACACACTTGTTCCAGTAGCCATGTGCGATTGTTTATGCGTTGCACTCCTAGTTTGTAGGGCCATAACTTCTTGATTGGTTGTCAGATTTTTATAAAATTAGAATCGTTGGAAAGCTAATTCGATTATATACAATTTGGTAGGTCTAAATATTCCAAAATGTCACATATAAATCAAGTTATCCTCATTCAAAGGTCATTCTTGTGGAATCACACACTAAAACTTGATGGATCCAAAAGCTATTAGCTTGCCTTACTTTGAGTGACTCACATGAGCATGCTTAACACATCATAAGCTATCTTATTGCTAGGATACTCATTGTAAATCGTGTACTCAAATATGAATCATAGGATATGAGGTTTCATATGTAGGAGGACTAATTCATTTCCTAGCTTAGAAATATATGGGGTATTATACCACCGTTCTTACTAGATTTACCTATTATATTAGGGTCACTCATATGTAGTCATTACCAATCATGCGGTATTGACACCCTTCCAATCACGGCATAGATTGGAACCTAATTTAGCTATAATGCATCATTTGGGGCACGTTGGTTAGATGACTACCTCCCATAGTCTCAGTATCAATCTTAGTAAAGAACTCAGATAGTTCTCCAGAATCGAGGACTGTCAGATACAGTCAACTCAGATATAGTAGGAACTCAGATAGTTCCATCAGATTTAGGATTGTCTGATATAGGCACTTATGTTATCAGTTATATTCAGATTTAGTAATCATGTTATCACAGTATTAGTGTCAGTTGTTATGTACCATGCATGTATTATCACACTCATGATAGTTAGTCAGTTATTATTATTGCTCATTCATATGAACCCCATGCATTAAGCCTACCTCACATGCATACCAGTATATTCAAAATACTAATGCATTTATGCTATGGTGTCTTATACCATAGGTTCAGAGACACAAGCTCCAGATCAGCAGTAGATTCTAGTTTCAGCAGTCAGAGTTAGAAGTGAGTCCTCATTATTCGAGGACATGATTATTCCCTATTATCTCATTAATTAGTTTATTAGTTTGAGTTAGATTGGGACATGTCCCATCAGCTCCTTACTTACACAGTTCAGTCAATTAGAGGCTTTCTAAACTATTATGTTTCAAACTTTAGTATTTTTAGTTTTTTTTGGGTATCCTGTTACCCCACACAGATGTTACATCATACAGATTATGTTCAGTATTAAACCTTATGGCCTTTCAGTGCATGTTTCCTTATTATTATGTCATATTATTCAGTGTACAAGTACAGATATCAGTCATGGGTTAGCTTGTGGTCCTTTAGGGTCATGAGCACCATGTAGCCTTCCGGGTATCAAATACGGGGCATTACATTAAGGCACTTAAATGCCTTGATATATGCATTATCAAACTCAAAGGTAATCTCTTTCTCTAAAATCTTGCATATTGGATTAGCAATTTTAGAGAAGTCCTTGATGAATCTCCTATAAAACCTAGCATAACCCAAGAAACTTCTAATACTTTTGACTGAACCTAGAGGAGGTAATTTTTCAATCACCTTTATATTCACCCTATCAAACTCAATACCCCTTTATGAAATCTAGTGTCCAAGAGCAATCCCTTCATTTTCCATAAAGTGGCATTTTTCCATATTCAAAAGAAGGTTGCACTCCTCACATCTCTGTAGTGCATTATCCAAAATGAGCCAAAAAATCATCAATAGAGTCCCCAAAAATCCAAAATTTATCCATGAAGACCTCTATAGTTATTTCTACCATATCGGAAAATATCAACATCATATAGCATAGAAAGGTGGATGGAGCATTGCATAGTTCGAACGATATCCTCTTGAATGCAAAAGAATCTATGGGAAACTAAAAGTAGTATTGTATTGGTCCTTAGTGGCAATGAAGATCTGATTATACCCCGAATAACTATTAACAAAATAGTACCAACCCCAACCTACAAGTGCTTCTAGCATCTGATCGATGAACAGTATAGGAAAATAATTCTTTCGAGTCCAAGTGTTCAACCTTCAGTTGTCCATCCACACTCTTCATCTAGTAATCAGTCTCATAGGTGCTAACTCATTGTTCTTATTTAGGACCGCAGTGATCCCACCCTTATTAGGTACACATCAAAATGGTTTGTCCTACTTGTTGTTCGCAATAGGGTAAAACATGCCCACATCAAACCACTTTATGATCTCTTTCTTCATTAACTCTTGGATAGGTGGATTTAAATGACACTATTGCTCAAAGATAGGAATGCAATTTGGTTCAAGCAGAATTTTATAAGTACACATCTTGGGTGGAATCCATAATTTCTATAATAGTCCATCTGACGGCCCATTTAAAAATCTACAAGATTGAAATTAATGCTTTAACCTATGACTCTAATAAATCAGAAATAATAATGGACAGTAAGGTATTATTAACCCCTAATAATGCATATCGCAAGTGAGATGAGAGAGCCTTTAATTTTAAGATCGGAGGCTCACCAATAGATGGTTGAGATGTTAGAGTACCTCAATTCTTCAAGTCAAAATCTACATTCTTCAAAGCATATAAATAATAACCTTTACCATAAAGTGCACTCATCATTTCATCATATTCATTGATACCACCCTTGTTAATGTTCATAATAACTATCGCTAGGGCCTAAATCCCAAGTATCCCCTTAAAAAGGACAGTCAATGTATCATCATAAATAGTGTCTATCACAGACACCACTCATATATCCTTCGGTTTCTGTATCTACTAACACATAGTAAAATCCATTTGTTCGTCGTTAAGTCTAAACTTTATCTGTGCTATCTCTATGACAACCAATGTTCTACTCATATCTAGGAAAGGCCTTTACAGAATAATGAGGACTTCAAAGACCATCTCATAGTCAAGGTTTACAAACTTTATTGGAAATATAGAGGATGTCACCTTTACTAACACATCACATAATATACCAACTAGTTTCTTCATAGTTCGGTCGGCTATCAATAGCCTCATAGATGTTAGTTTGGGTGCCCCTAATGCAAACTGCTTATACACCACATACCACATCAGATTGATACTAGCTCCCAAATCATATAAAGCTTGAGAGAATTTAAAGGACACAATAGTAGATGGAATAGTAATGGATTTGAGGTCATTCTTTTACTCAACTAAAGATTGAGAAGCAATAGGACTATAATGGTGCAGATTATCAATGAGATCAAAATTTATCATCCACTTCGTAATAACCAAATCCTTCATGAACTTTGCATAGCTTGGTATCTGCTCTAGTTCTTCCATAAGAAGAATATTAACAGACAATTCCTTCAAATTTGAAATAAGCTTCTAATACATCGCTTTCTCTTTCTTGTTCTTAGATCCTTAAGGAAAAGGTGAGGGAGGTCAAGGAATGGTCTTCAATAAAGGTTTAACTTCCTTGCCCTTTTATTTATCCTTCTCAACTTATTTATCAACACCCATTTATTTTGGTAATGACTCACCTCTAGTCACCCACTTTTAAAGTTCTAATTTAAGTGCATCATTAATATATTTAACATCATCATTAATCTTATCAACTACATGAATAGGGGTATCAATGGTAGCCTTACCACTCAGAGTGGTGATGGACAAATAGAGACTATTATTCTTTGGATTTAGCACATTATTACTCAAAAGAGTGCTTAGTTGATGTTGATTAAAGCTTACCAAAATGTGAATAAATTGTTGCTCAAGTTTTTTGATCATAGTAGCATGTGACTCCACTTTCTAGATCAACCATGGCCTATCTGCCTTAATCTACATAAGGAAACTCTTCTGACATTCTAAATCCTTAACTAGCTTAGTAAGCAGTGCCTTTATCTGTGACTCAATGTCATGGATTTCCAGTGAAAAATATGCACTACTCTTCCCTTTATAATTATATGCCTCCAGTCACCATCTCTCTCTTCTTCAATCCTTATATATATTGCCATAATATTTTTGACCTTGATTTTCTTGCCCTAAGTTCCAAGTGTCTTGAGAAGACCCCTAGCTCTTGGATTAAAAACTTTCCAACTCTCTATCTAGATACTTTGATTCTTCTTCAACATCAAAATCATACAACTTAGGTGCTTTACCTAGTGCACCCACAACATTCACTTTTTTCAAAAATCATATTTTCAAATCTCTTAGTCAGTAACCGAATCACCGTCCTAAGTTATGCAACTTCTTGAGCCACAATATCATCCATAATTCTTTGCTCACTAGAGGAACCAATAATATATATTCTAGCACCTTTTTCTACCTGTCGGGTTTGCCACCCTAGATAGGTATGGGAGACATGATCTAAGATTTTTAATTCTACCTTCCAACATAGGTTCATTAAAGCTCCACTCGCAATAGTATCTGCAAGAGCTTTGGAACTGATATTCAGGGCTTGATAGAACATTTTTAGCAAATTTTACCCTAAGATTGTATGATAAGTGACCATCACCAACATCTTATTAAACCTAAACCATGCCTCATATAATGGATCAAAATGAATTTGCCTGAACTTATATATCTTATCCTTCAAATATAGCATTCAAGTAGGAGGGAAGAATTAGTCTAAGAACAATTTCCTCAACTCCCTCCAAGTAGCAATAGACCCACAAGGTTCCCTAACCATAATGTCGCTTTACCAGTTAGAGAGAATAAAAACAACCAAAATCTCAAAGTTTTTTAACTGACTAAGGTATAGTATATGAAGTGCAAATTCCAACAAAATTTATGATGTGCATATTTGTTTCATTGGTTGGAAAACCCGTAAACACACCCTTAAGAGTTAAGAATTAAATCATAAAACTTGTGATATCAAATTTTATCCCTAAGGAAAACTCAAGAGAGATAATAGCTCGTGTATCTATGGGCTCAACATACCCAGGACATCATTTGGATCATTATATGCATGCAAGTACGAATAAGTTGGGCTCACTTGAGCTCTATTTCTTATACCTTTGTCGAGTTTTGCTGATGATATGTTTTATGTCTCTATCTCTTCTTTTAAGCTACACAACAGGCAGCATAATTATATTTCCTAGTATTTAATTTTGCTAGAAACCATACAGTAATTTGTATAGATATCTCCTAAATATCATATAGAGGTTGGGATGGTAAGTCAAGTGAATCATCTCGAATCCCCTCATGATGAGATTTATGATCATGTTCTGATATCCTATGATTCTATTATAGTGTTCTTTCAAAATTTTGATCAACTAGGATCAAGGGATTTCCTTGACTCCTAGTATTGTTCATACACTAACATACACCCCAAGAATAACAAAAAAGTAAAACCCAACAACCTCAACAAACTCTGTCAGTCAATCAAGAAAAGTAAAACTTACCAACCTCAACAAACTCCATCAATTGATCTATAACTATACTCTCGAGAAATATTCTATATATCAAGAGGTATGATATGGTCAATTCCAAATATAGTAACCTAATAGATATTGAGTTAAACCCATAGTGAATGGGATAAATTTCTCTCATTAATCTATTGAAATAGCCAAAAAATATAGAAAGTAAATAGGGAGTTTTGTTGTGAAATAATAAAGTAATAATAAATCTTGATGGTTAATTATAAATTATTTTAAGATGAATACTAGGACCGTGTTATCCCTAGATTCCTTACTCCATAAATTTATCATGCTCAATCTAACTATATGAATGCACTACATGCAAAATCTAAGAAGATAGGTGAAATACCCCAGGTTTGGACCCTTAGAAAATTTCCTGGATTTTTAGATTCTGGATATCATAAGATTTGTGGGTACCCTTTATATGATGGGTTACGGTTGGTAGACTCTTGGTCGTATGCTAACCAGCATTGGTTGGTGGGTTGTATTAGTTTTTAGAATGGATACGACATGGGTGGGTATGAGTTGTATGGTTAGTAACAGGTTGTATGCTTTGGTTTTTCCTTCACTTAATCTAAAACCTAGATACTTAACTTAGATTTGAGTACGAGTGGCTCACCATGAGCCATAATTTAGGGTACGAGTCATACCATGGACTTATATGATAGATAGTGTTTAAACTTCCTTTGGTTCTATTCTTCCAGAGATACGATTTAGGGGAACTAATCATATGGTTGGGTATGACTTGGGTTGGGTAAGTCAAATATTGGATAGTATTGGGTCCAAAGGAAAGACTTAGGGTATGAGGTATGGATACCACTCATTTGTAAGGGTACTACTGGTATAGGAAAGTCGTACACTATAGAGAATTTTAAGAAGTTTAATTTTAGGGGTAATCTGTACATTTCCCCATTTAACCTCTTAAGGCCTTATGACTTATAACTCTTTTAGGAAATCATTTACCCTATTATTCTAATCTTAAACACTTAGAAACTCTCTCCAATTCTCTCTAAGGCTCTTGGGTAAAGAAAGTCCTGGGTTTCATCTAGAGGATCAATTTATGGCTAGTATAGGTGATTTCTATCAATCATCTTCGTAATCTAAGGCATGTACTTCTCCATCATTGATAGTTCAAACTAGAGGCATATTTTATACAATATCTTCTTGTCATGATTATTGTATGGTTTTTAGGTTTTCAAATATATGTTGGGGTTTAGGTATTAAATGTTTGGTTATGGTTTTCCAATGTTTTAGTTTTGTATTTTCATTCTTTAATGGTGTTCTGGACAATTGGTTGCATGGGAATGGTAAATTGGTATTTGGATTTAGTTTTGGAAATACTATGCCCCCAACATGTTTGGTAAAATGCCTTTGATAATGCTTTTACTATATTATTGGACTTTTAATGGAACTATTGCATGGTATGGTTTGATAATGGAACAATAACTGGAGAAAATGGTTTAAGTTGTTTGGAATGGTTAAATGGTAAGGAATGGTGGCCATGGTTATGGTTAATCAAACATCCTTGTATAGTACAAGGAAATCCCCAAGTTAATATGTTAATAAGCAACTTGTGGGGTACATGGGATTCCCCCAAGAAAACACAATAATGGAACGCTTGTGGGTACACAGGATTCCCTCAAGTTAACTTGATAATGTAATCTATGGGTACATAAAAATCGCTTTTTCATAAAAAAGTTTTCTATATACATTGTTTGCAAGCTAGTATGACGATATCATTACTCATAGGTTGGTTAATAATAATGGAATAATGGTTTGGTTAAAGGGTAATGGTTTAAATTGGTAATAATGGTGGGGTATGATAGCTAATCGTGAAGGTACGATTTTAAAGGATGGATACTAGAAACTTATGTTTGTCGACTAGAGGGTTGGTCATAGCGAATTTGAGATTAGTTATTGGATTAAAGTGGTGATCTTTTATATTCTACAAGGCTCTATTTCATGTCACGGATGTCTCTACATACTTGGGTTATTTTATGGATATTGGTTTTGGCTATGGTTGGAGCTATATCCCAACTAAAAGTTATTATTCTTTTTGTTAGAGGTTTTACGTGACTACTATGGGTTGAAATGGGTGGTGCCGGTATTGGTGTCAGCCTTAGTATTTGCATATGTATTGGAGTTGATAATGTTGGAATTAATTTATTATTATTCCATCTTTTTTGTTATAATATGGACAAGAATTGGGTTTTGATATTGGTTTGGTTATGGTTGTTAGTTGATATGGATGGTTTGACTTATGTGGGTTGGTCATGGTTATAGACCTATCCTAGAGTTTGGAATCGTAATGAATATTATCTTGTAAAATAATCAAAATTCATCCAACTTAGGGTATGTGTATTTGGAGATTAGGTTGGGAAACGAGGGTGGTCCGTGGTCTTGGTTATACTTGGGATACCCATTATGACAAGGCCCTGGTTGGGGTTGTGTCAAGTTGGTATTAGAGATTTAGGTTCATGATCAATTTGGAGTCTATAAAGTCGTGATAATTAGAGACTCTTTTAAGGGTGTGCAGCGTGCCACACTCATATAGGGAAGGCTACCAGGCATTTTGAAATATTTCACTTTCTTGGTATTCTATTTCAAGCCTACAATCTAAGTTATGGAATCTTCTCTAGTCCTGGTTTATATGCTTTTTAGATTATGCCTCGATGGTCTGAGACGCATGGTAAATCTTTTTTCCATACAGGGGATAATATTAAAGGGACACATACAACTCCGGGGATCCATACTCGATCTTAGGATCCTATCCCTGATTTTTCTGGAGTACCACTAGTATCTACTAGTCCTCCTCAGAGTAAGGTGATGATTGTTGAATTTCGTCAATCAATTAATATTGTTGGTCAGTTGGTTACTGCTCTATCAGAGCGGAATGCATATGTTATTTCATCTACTGAGGCCACAAGGGTTGGCCAATTTATGAAGATGAATCCTTCTACTTTTACTAGTGTAAAGATGGAGGAGGAACCTCAAGGTTTCTTGGATGAAATGGAGAAAATCTGTAGGGTAATGTAGGCCATGAATGTGGAAGGGGTGAATTTTCCTACTTATTAGCTTAAAGATGTGGCATACCAATGGTACGAGGATTTGGATAGGGCAGAGGTGATGTTGAGGAGTCAATTCCATTGGAGACTTTCTCTAATGCTTTTCTGGATCACTTCCTTAATTAGTAGTTGATGGAAGCAAAGGTGGAGGACTTTTTCAATCGGAGACTAGGAAAAATGTCTATCAAGGAATATTCCTTGAAATTTCATCAATTGTCAAGGTATGCTGAGAAATTAGTGTCCGATATAAGGGCAAGGCTGCGACAGTTCACTTTTGGAATATTTCAGGATTTGATCCTTGAAAGAAAGACTACATTGCTCATCAAGGATATGGATATTTCTAGGTTTGTAGTTCATGTACAATAGGTAGAGGAGGAAAAGAGAATGCAGGATGAGTTTGGGGAAATGTAGGGTAAGAAGTTTAAGTCATCTAAATAGGGTGGTGCTTAATAGCAAGGTGGTCGGGATGTCGGTTAGTAGCCAAAGAAAAAGTGGGGAAGTTCTGGTTCTTTCTCTACAGCTAGTGCTCCTTACCCAAAATAGTCGGGTAATAGGTGTCAGTAGGGTGGTGATAATTTCTGGGAAAAGGGTGCCCAATATCAGGCAAGTAGGGCTTAGTCAGCCTCATTGTGTCCTTCTTATCGGTTCTGTGGTAGGGTTCATAGTGGTTTCTACGATGAGGGGGAGGGATATGTGTTTTAAATATGGTCTGCTAGGCTATATGCTTATAAATTATTTGGTTGGTAAATGTGCTTCGGGAGCAAGTAAGGTTCCCATTGCTTCATTTTCTACTCCTGCACCAAAAGGTGCTGCTTTTACATTAGGTTTTTCTTTTGGTACCAATATTTGTTGGAATAGGTTATATGTTATTGCTTCTTATCAAAAAACTTATACATCAGCTGATGTCATGACTAGTACGTTACAACTCTTTTTTCGTGAAATATTTTATTTAATTGATTCAAGGTCCACTCCTCTTATGTGATCCTCTTTGTAGCTATGCATTTTAGTTTTAATCTCGAGGTTATTTCAGATTTTTTTGCTATTTCTTCCCCAATAGGTGACTCGGTGGTTTCAAAAAGAGTATATATGGGGTGTGTGTTATATATTAGTAGTAGAAAGACTTTGATGGACTTGTTTGAACTTGATATGGTGGATTTTAATGTTATTCTAGGGATGGATTGGTTACACTCTTGGTATGCATTCTTAGATTGTAGAAACCATAAGGTTGTCTTCAGGTTCCCTGGAGAACTAGTTATTAAGTGGGAGGTTGGTTCCCTAGCTCCTAAGGGGATGTTTATTTCATAGTTTAGAGCTCAGAGTTTAATCTTTAAAAGGTATCTCTATCATTTGGTCTGAGTTACAGATACAAACATTGAAGAACCTTCTTCTCTTCGATTCTGGTGGTGAATGCATTTGCTGAGGTCTTTTTGGATGATCTTCCTCGTGTTTCTCTAGAGAGGAAGATTGAGCTTGTTATTGATTTGATTTTGGACACTCATCCAATATCTATTGCTCCTTAAAGAATGGCTTCGACTAAGTTGAGGGAACTCAAGGATCAACTTAAAGACCTTTTTTATAAGGGTTTTATCCATCCTAGTGTGTCCTCTTAGGGTTCACGGATATTATTTATGCATAAGAAAGATGGTTCCGTTCGAATGTACATTGACTATCAATAGTTGAATAAGGTGATGATTAAGAACAAGTATACTTTCCCAAGGATAGATGACTTATTTGATCAATTATAGGGTGCCAAATTCTTTTCTAAGATAGAATTTGATCTGGGTATCATAATCTTAAGATTAGAGAGACGGATATCCCTAAGACGGTTTTTTGTACTTGGTATGGGAACTTTGAGTTTTGGTTATGTCATTTGATTTGACTAATGCTACGGCAGAATTTATGAATTTGATAAACAGGATTTTCAGGCTGTTTTTGGATTTTTTTTATCCTTGTTTTCATTGATGACATTCTACTTTATTCTAAGAGTGAGGTGGATCATGCCAATCACCTTTGTGTGGTATTGCAGACCTTGAAAAAGCAGCAGTTGTATGCTAAATTCTCTAAGTGTGAGTTTTGGTTGAACGCTGTAACTTTTCTTGGTTATATTATTTATAATGACGGGATCATGGTAGATCCACAAAAGGTGGTTGTGTTTAAAAAGTAGCCTAGACCCACGACTCCAACCGACATTCAGAGCTTCTTAGGTTTGGCTAGGTATTATAGGTGGTTCGAGGAAAGTTTCTCAACGATAGCTACCCCATTGACTAAGTTAATCAGAAGTGAGTAAAGCTTTCTTGGTCGGATGCTAGTGAGGGGATTTTTAAGAAACTGTAGGATAAGCTAACTTCACCTAAAGTTTTGACATTTCCTGAAGGGAATGAGTGGTTTATGGTTTATTGTGATGCATCTCGGGTAGGACTTGGTTGCATTTTGATGCAGCATGGAAAGGTGATTACCTATGCTTTCAGGCAGTTAAAAGTGCATGAGAGAAATTATCCTACTTATGTTTGAGAACTTTTAGCGGTGGTTTTTTCTTTGAAAATTTGGCAGCATTACTTGTATGGAGTGCACGTGGACATCTTTGCTAATCATAAGAGTGTACAGTATGTGTTCACTCAGAAGAAGCTAATTCTCAGGCAGAGGAGATAGTTGGAGCTTCTCAAGGACTATGATATGAGTCTTTACTACCACCCAGGTAAAGCTAACGTGGTTGTTAATGATCTTAGAAGGTTGTCCATGGGGAGTTTAGCTTAAGTGGATAAGGAGAAATGGGAATTAGTGAAGGATATTCACCGCTTGGCTAATCTCATAGTTCATCTCTTGGACTCCAATGATAGTGGTGTAATGGAAAAGAAAGTTATTCAGTCATCTCTTATTGAAACTATCAAGAAAAGCCAAATGCTAGATCCCATCTTAATGAAAATTAAGAGTGATGTTTTTGGGCAAAGGGTGATGGTACCGTGACTTATTAAGTGAGGTTATGTGTTCTTGACATCGATGGTTTTCAATAAAGGATTTTGGTTGTGGCACATGAATCGTGTTATATTGTTCATCCTGGTTTAACAAAAATATATCATGATCTCAAGGAGATGTATTGGTGGAATGGCATGAAAAAGGATATATCTGATTTTGTGGCCAAGTATATAGTGTGTCAATGGGTAAAATTTGAGCACTTGAGGATCAAAGGGTGGTATCAAGAAATTGAATTGCCTGAATGGAAGTGGGAAGTAGTCAACATGGATTTCATTACCGGTCTTCCTCGGTCTCGAAATCAATTAGAATTTGTTTGGGTCATCATGGATAGGTTGATAAAGTCTGCTCACTTCTTGCCAGTGAGGACTAACTTCTCGCTGAGGACTATGAGAGGTTGTTTCCTCATGATATTGTGAAGTTGCATGGGGTATTGACTTAAATTATTTCTAATCGTGGTACACAGTTTTCATACCACTTCTGGCGGTCTTTTTAAAAATAGTTGGGGACCAAGGTTAGTTTGAGTACTGCTTTCTACCCGCAGATGAATGGGCAAGTCGAGAGGACTATTCTGACATTAGAGGTCATGCTTTGGGAATGTGTGATTGCTTATAGTGACAATTGGGTTGAGTATCTACCTTTGGTAGAGTTTGTTTGCAACAATATCTATCATTCTAGCATTGGGATGGCCCCTTTTAAGGCATTATTTGGTAGAAGGTGTAGATCTTCTATTGCGTGGTTTGATCTTGGTAAGGTGAATATATTTGGCCCTAATTTGGTTCATCAAGATATAAAAAAGGTAAGGGTTATTTGGGATAGGCTTAAGGCTAACCAAAGTCACCAAAAGTCTAATATGGATGTAAGGTGTAGAGATTTAGAGTTTGAGGTCGGGGATAAGGTAGACACTTGGAATTTGAGGTTGGGGATAAGGTGTACCTAAGGGTATCTCCCATGAAGGATGCGATAAGGTTTGGTAAAAATAAGAATCTCAGTCCTCGATGTGTTAGTCCTTATGCAGTTTTGTGGACGGTTGGTAATGTGGATTATGAATTGGATTTGTCTTTTGGTTTGAACTCTATTCATCCAGTATTTCATGTCTCCATATTGAGAAAGTTTTTTTGTGACCCTTTTTTGATTGTTCCTTTGGAAAGATTGGGTATCTCAAATTCTATGTCTTATGAAGTGGTCTCAGTTAAGATATTAAACCAGCAAGTTCACCAGTTACGGACCAAGGATGTGGCCTCAATTAAGGTTCTATGGCAGAATCACAAGGTGGAAGAGGCTACATGGGAAGCAGAAGCAGACATGATTTTGTTTTTCGAATATTCGTGTAGAAGGTATGTGTTCTTGATCACATCTTTTTTTTCCAACTTGGTTAAAGGTTGGATTTATGTTTGATAATGCAAATGATTCATGCTTATGTTTGACCTATCTTGTCCGTCATTTGGGGATGAATGATCCTTGTGGGAGAGACTAAACACCGTGGGCTTGTACCCTTAGAAAATATCATGTATTTCTAGATTCTAGACATCATATGACTTGTGGGTACCAGTCGTATAATGGGGAACGATTGATATGCTCTTGGTCATATGCTAACAAGTGTTGGTAGGTAGGTTGGATTGGTTTCTGGATTTGATACGACTTGGATGTATACGAGTTTTATGGTTGATGATAGGTCGTATGGTTTGGTTTTTCTTTCACTTAATCTGAGACTTAGTAACTTAGCTTGGATGTGAGTACGAGTGGCTCACTATGAGCCATAACTTAGGGTACTGGTCATACCATTAACTCATATGGTAGATAGTGTTCAAACTTTCTTTGGATCTATTCTGCCAGGGATGCGGTTTACGGGTACAAATCATATGGTTGGGTAGGACTTGGGTTGGGTAAGTCATACCCCATATCTTTTCAAGTCTAAGGACTATATATGACTCAGCTCACGAGTTGTAAGTCAGCATACGAGTTATAAGTTGAACTCATAACCAAATTAGTTTAGCATGGCGAACATTCTGTTACAAGTACCACTTAACTCCTATGAGTCATCAATAGGGGTACAACACGTATAAATATAGTCGTAAGGACATCAGTGTTGAGCCCATAGGTTGTGTCCAGGATATGATAGGGAGCATATAGTCGTATACAAAGGTACGACTCGTATGGAGAGAACTTGTATCAATAACAGTCTTGGTTCCCCAGTTTATCCGTTCATCCTATGAGTGACTTTGCCCAATCGTATAAGCATCTTATGTGTTGTAAGTACAACTAGTATCCATACTAGTACATGTTATTTGGAATCTACCAAGCTTATAAGTCAGCAGTCTAGTCGTACCCTAATATACAAGTCGTAAGGACAACTCGTATCGACTGGGAATGTAATTTTTTGCACGTTGTTCCAGGGTCTTTTAACTCTTTTCTCACTTCCTTAAAATCCAAACCCTTGTTATTTTGGCTTCGCAAGGGGAGGTATAAAAGGGCCCAAATCCCCAATTCACAACTTAAAACATCAATTCATCAGAAATAAATCAAAAGGGAATTTTTTTCATCTCCACCAAGCAATTAGGGTTTGCTCAAGAACAAGAACAATTTCAAGAAATTTACCTCGAGTTTTCTACTTTAGGTATGTATCATGTTCATCCATGGGACATTTCCACCCATGGAGTCCAAGAATCTCTTTTTGGTTCTAAGTTATGAGTTTTCATGTTTTAGTTGAAATATCTCCATGAATATCTTGATAATTCAATTACAAGTTGTCTTGATAATTTTGTTCAAGTGGAATGAGCCATTACATGTTTTAAATGTTCTAATCTTCATGTTAAATCCCTAAATTATGATTTTAGTCTTGTAATTACGTTATTCTCGCATGCTTTACCCATTCCCATGCATAAGTTTATGACTCTCATGTGTTTGATGAAATGCCTAAGTGTTGGGTTTTGAACAATGATCCCCTACTATGGTTTTAAAGCTTTTATATGGCATTATTGTTAATTCCATTCAGTGATGGAGGGTTATAAACAGCCGATACCTATGTGATTTAAATAAATTTAAGTTTTTAAGTATTCAGTCCAGTACTAGCATTAGTTCAGTTAGAAGTAGGATTTAGCACCAAGAGAACCTAGGGATAGGGGCACACCTACCAGTTAGGAATGGGTCCTTAGTAGCAGTCCCTAAATTCCAGAACTACGTAGCCATCAAAGGATTATGAGATGTCACCCGCTATTTTAGGAATTACACTCTTTTTGGGGTCACCCTCCAGTTTAGGATTGACTCCCTAGTCCTTCAGACATCAGATTAGTGGATCTACACAGCCAGTGTTAGTATCCAAGGAATGGTACAAACACCCTTCCAACTGGGATTACAGGTTGGACCCTAATTAACTTATATTGGGCATGTCGGTTAAATAATACCTCCTATAATCTCAGTATAGTATTTTAGTGTATTCTCAGTTCAGGTTTGGCTGACCAAGTGTACAGACTTTAAGTTATTCAGTTATAAAATTTACAGTTTTTTAGATTTTAGACTTATTTCAAATTACAAATTTATGCTTGGTCTTGCATTCTCTAATGTTACAGTTTTAATGCATTCCTATTCAGTTATCTCATGTTATTCAATTAGTCCTTATTTTATATGCATATTACCCCATGTATATCAGCCTAACTTTATCTCATATACCAAAGATTCAAAGTACTGATCGCATACACTTTTTTGTGCTATAATGTCTTATATCATAGATTCGGATGCATAGTTTCTCGATAGTAGTTAGACAGCTTAGTATAATCCAGCAGTCATAGTGGTGAGCCCTTATCCATCGAGGACACATTATGGTTATTCAGTTATTTTAGTATTTTATTTTATTCAGCCAGTTGGAGTTAGTTGGGCATCTATCCCATCAAATCCTCATTCAATTAGAGGCAGTCAGACATTCAGATAGTTAGTTAGATAGTTAGTCAGTTTTATCAGTCCTATTAGATGTTTTAGACATGTGATTCATTTGTATTCTCAATATTCAGACTTTATGGTTATATTAGTTATTTTCTGCATATGTCCATTATTATTATTTTATTCAGTGCTCACAGTAGGTACCAACACATGGGTTATCTTGTGGTCACTTGTGACCATATGCACCATTGTCATGACTAGGGGGTAGCCTCGGGTTTGGACAGGAATACCCCAAGTAAATATGTTATTGAACAACTTTTGGGTTACATAGAATTCACCTAAGCAAACATAATAATTGAACACTTGTGGGGTACATGGGATTCCCCCAAGTTAACTTGATAATGTAATCTATGTGTACATGGAAATCCTTTTTACAAAAAAATGTTAGCTAAGGATATTTCTTGAAAGCTATAGTCGGTATGATGATACCACTACTCATAGCCTTTGTTAATAATAATGGAATAATGGTTTGGTAGGATGGTAGTAGTTTTAATTGGTAAATAATGGCAGGGTGTGATAGCTAACCGTGAAGGTGTGAGTCCAATGGACGGACACTGGAAACTCATGTTTACCGACATGAGGGTTAGTCATAGAGACCATATATGATAATATAAGGTACATGCAAATCCTCTAAGTACACTATAGATATATATCATGGAAACTGAAGGGTACTCCGAAAACCCCAACTCTTATGGTATCTCCGATTCATACGGCTACATGCATTGGGCCCATTCAGGGGGTTACACTGGACCCATATAGACCGTAGGTGGTTCTAGAATGGTTAAGCTATACATACCCAGGTTAATGGTTTTAAAGGCATGCTAAACCCTGCTCCCTTTCCAAGCATGGTTATGTATGTGTATATATATATACACATATATATGTATATATATATATATGTACATATATATATATATATATATGTAGTTGTGTGCATATGGTTGGTTTACTCGATTTTACTGGATGGCATTATTTTATCCTTATCATGAGTTCCTGCTAGCATTCACCCGCTAACCCATCTTTGGGTGGTTGTATCCCAAGGAGATGTAGGAACCGACTATTCTACTCCTCCTGCTTAGTGATCAGATTCGGGAACAACTATTGACTTGAAGTGGTGAGCTTCTATATTCTACAAGGCTCCATTTCATATCATGGATGTCTCTATATAATTTGGTTATTTTATGGATATTAATTTGGGCTATAGTTGGGGGCATATCCCAATCGGATATTGTTTTTCTTTTAGTTAAAGGCTTTGTGTGACTACTATGGGTTTTAATGGGCGGTGTCAATATTGGTGTCATCCTTAGTATTGACATTGAAATTGGGGTTGGTACCATTGGACTAAATTTATGATTGTTCCATCCTTTTATGTTATGTTATGGAAAGGAACTAGGTTTTTATATGGATTTGGTTATGGTTATTGGTCGGAAAAGGATGGTTGGACTTGTTTGGATTGGCCATAGTTATAGACCTATCCTAGAGTCTGGAATCATAACAAATGCTATCTTGTTAAACAGTCAGAATTCATACGACTCAAGGTATACATATTTGGAGGTTGGTTTGGGTAACGGGGGTGATCCTCAGTCCTAGTTAGACTTAGGATTCCCATTATAACAAGGCCTTGGTTTTGGTCGTGTCAACAGGTATCACACAATATCTTGTGAATGCCTTGGTAAATTTCACTCTTTACCTTATGGGTCTCAAAGTGTTGTCACCTTACAAACCCTCGTCATTGATCTTAGTTTAACTATCTCCGTTTGGGTGTCATATTGATTATACGAGTGTTTATAGCCTCGATTTACTGTGAAAATCTTTTTTTCCTAATCTTAGCTTCTTTTGTAAGGATGATATCAAATACAGTCAAGTTCTCAACTTCTACAGTAGTTAAGAAAGCATACGAATCCAAGAAGATCAGAATACATGCATACATACTCATTTAGAAGAATCCCATACTTTCTCTACTTCATTACTCTGTCAGGGTTCCCACAATCCTAGTTAGGTGGTTTAGCCTCTCATGCTTGCCAAAATATCCATAGAATTCAATAAAGAAATCTAAAGATGAATCTCACAATAATTTAAGAGCAAAATCAAAATACGCAAATAATAAGCAACCAAATAATCAATAACAAAGGATTCCAAGATCAAAAGTCAAATATTGAAATAAATATATATTAGTGAATGTAAAGAGTGCGTAATATAATATAAAAACATCAAAAGAATATCTATAGTTTAGATCAGAACCCTAAAAATTATAACCAAAATGAATAGGAAAAACTGGTTTGTGGCCACCAATAGTCCATAAGTGGTACTTACATCCCATAAGTGGGAGTCATAAAAGATCTAAAATATTTGGTCTTCATGTTGCTACCTATGATGGCACTTATGGTAGCGTAAGTGGTACTTACAACCCTTAAGTGGCCCCTTCGTTCTTCTTATACAAAACTTCAGACTTCTGAATCTCAGGACATTCAACCTTTAACACCTATGATGGTACTTACAATAGTGTAAGTGGTACTTATGATACACAAGTAGTCCTCCGTCATTATAAAAATGAAATCAACTTTCAGGCTCTCTAAACTTTCCATCTCTGAGAATTATGAGTCCGCTAATGGTGGTCGCAAGTAATGCATACGCTATGTAGGTGGTCTTATAATGGGGTTTTCTACATCCTTTAAGTATTTTTCTTCTTTTAAGTGCCAAAAACCTAGTTTCCTATAACATTTACACAAAAGATTTCATAGCTAACAAAACAGACCATAGTACTTGTATATTTTTTGGTTTTAAGCATCATAATTTCCATCAAGCCATAGCACATTAGGTTTCTATTTGTGGAAATTAATTTGTTCTACTAGGTATGTTTCAATAATTCTTTGTTTGCTTCGTTGCACAATGAATCTGACCAAGCTTTTATGATAGGTGGATTCAAAATTGAGTGCATGGGAAGCTCGACACATCCACCCCATAGTTAACAAAATAATTTCCAGGTTTATCACATCTAAATCAATCCTGGAACCTTCCTATTTTGCCAAATCCTCTAGCAATTTTGAAACCATGTTATAAGACAACATCACATGTGTCCCCCAGCCAAATTATCCACTATGATTTTATTTAGTTGATTAAAAGCCCGGTACAAGATTTAGAGATGCATATTCTATTGGGCCTCGTGGTTGGACATTGCATGAGATTCCCATTAAATTTCTCCCACACCTCATATAGAGATTCTCCATTCAATTGATGAAAATTGGTGACTTCATCATGCAATTATAATATCTTGGATGGTGGGAAGTATCGATCTAAGCAAGTAATGATTAGTTCATTTCACAAAGAGATTGACCCAACGGTAAGAGATTGTAGCCACAATACCACCTCACCTATTAGAGAAAATAGAAAGAGGCGCAACTGCATGGACTCTTGTGAGATGTGAGCAATAACGATAGGGGCATAATCTTCCACAAAATTCTTCAAATACAAGTTAGGGTCTTCATGAGCTTGCCCCCTAAAGAGACCTTTCATTTGAAGAATGTGCACCATAACACTCATGATGTAAAATACCCCATTCACTTTATTATGTGGGATATGGATAGAAATAGAACGTCCAATATCATAGAGTTGCTCCTTGTCATCAGGGGACCCATCAAACGTCCCGGCATTACTTGCATAGTCATATATGGTGTTGTGAATAGTATTGAAATCACCTATAAAGAAACAAAAACATCAACCAAAATAACTAGCAACCACTATGGGTAAACCCAAAGCTACTATCAACACCACACAAGCAAAACCTAGGTTTTACTCCCCGGCAATGATGCTATTTTGATAACACTTAACTCACTCTATGATTTAAGGGCAAGGCGATCATTGTTAAGTATATTAACCTAACCTGATTTGGGGTCGAATCCTCGAGGAGTGGAATTAGTATTCTAATTCTATAGGTGTTAATAACTACTAAAGAGATACCCGTAATGTAAACAAAATGAAATACGTGAATTAAAATGGGGGGACTAGTTTGGAAAGTTATTTTACCAAAATCTAATAAAATTACCAATTCAAGGCAACAAATGTGGCAATGATTTCAATATAAGACAAGTCTTTTGATTATGTCTTCCAAGGGGCAAACAATGCATGGGTTCATGACAATCGAATGTAAATTTTAGTTAATGACTACATGGGTAGGCAAGGTTAGGGGTTATTCATTCTAGTTTGTCAACAAAACCTCAAGATTATCACCCATGAACCCTTTTGTAAACCTCATGGATGTGGCAAGCAAATCCACCCAAAACTCTAATATGGCACCCCTATTTCTAGGAAGATGCCCAAGACCTAGTTAATTCTCAATCCACCCTTATTTCTAATACAATGAAAAGGGAATAAGCTATATCTAATTATTGTTCACTAATTTCTTGTCACCCATATCCCTCTTTCAAGGATGATATAGAATCCAAAAATATACTCACATCCCTCTTTCAAGGATGACATAATGTTTTGGAAATTTGGAGTGTTCACCCACAAATCCATTTTGGGAATTTGGGATTTTTAGCCACAAATCCCAACTCAATCAAGCAAGCATTAGTGAAACTCATTATTAATAACTAAGAATGTACACTAATAAATCACAAGACACACATATTTTCACCTTATTTCAACATATTCCCAAGATAAATGTTTAGCTACTCGTGAAGTTAAGGTAAAGAAATATATAAAAAGGATCATTCAATGCTTCCACGAAAATTGAATATAAGAGTAATCCAATATCCAACTTCAAATACAACAAAAACTACTTCAGAAATTAGACACAATAAATTTCTCCTATTTGGTAGGGTTTCAAAGTGTTCAAAGGTCAACTCTAGTTTGGAAGATACCCAAAAGTGATAGGGTTTTTTCTCTATATAGGATTTGGGTTGATTTTATAAAATTACAAATTTTCCCATTGGCATAATCCCGCGCTGCCGCGATCTCCCTAGCTTGATTGCAATCACAACTTCCTCGATCATGGTTAGTACTTCACGGTCATTGTTTTTAACTAATCTTGAATGGACATGATTGCAACCCTTAGACCACGATCGTGGTAATTGAGGTCAAATCCTTCTCCTTCTTTCCCTGCTTTTCCACTTCTCTTCCTTTTTTGATCTTTTTTTAGCTCACTTTACTTTTTTTCTTCTCATCACCTGTATACGGGCAAAATATTGTAATTAGTTCATTTAAATACAAAAGTTGTCTCATTCATACTGTTAAATCATAGTAATGTGCACACATTTGGGCATAAATGAGTGTTAAATTACCATTCATCACTTTACTCCACTGTGAAATGGCCTAAATAACTTTCTTCATCTTGAACTGGTATACATAAAATCAATTTCCTTCAAAATTAGCATGCCAATTTTGTTTGAGCACATCCATGAATGAGTCTTCCCTTAACAAAAATTTTAGGAACTTAAAATATTTTGTCTCTTCTTTTTCCTCGTTCCTTAAAGAAATAAGAATTGGGGAATGATTAGATCCACTTATCAAAAGATGTTCCACTTCCATGACCAACAATTTTGATTGCATTAAAAAAGTACACATAATTCTCTCCGACATTTTAAAGATGAATCCTAATCTATTCTTCCATTCCACCTCTCTCCTTAAGAAAATATAGCATAGGCTAAGGTTACTACAATGTCTACTTTTAAGTTGTGGTTCATAACCCTAAGAATGACATGTTGTTTATTATTTCTCAGGATTTCCACCTCTATTAGCTCATCAACAAATGCCAATATTTATTCAAATATATAACTCTATTTTACGAATATTTATTTAAATATATTTCAGTTATGATTCATGGCAACTATATACTTTATTTCTATTAATTATTATGAGTTCTGGCACAACTTTGGCATCAATTACTATATGGTTTGAGCTTTAACTTTACAATTAAATATGGTTACTGTTAGACCTGGTTTGAGTCCAACATGTGGTGTTGATATGATCTAGGAGTTCTGATAGTGATTATTGTTATTCTGTGAGTTGTGGTTCCTCTGAGTTTTAGCTCAAGACCGGCACCTGATTATGATTACTATTATATACCATATACATGGCCTCTCATTATTACCACTATTTCTAGTTTAAATCAGGCATATGTTAAAATTTACTGTGGTTTCTTGGCACTCGTTTGATTATGAATTATTTATTCTTCTTCTATATTTACTTATTGTATGTCCCACTGGCTTATAAGGGCATGGTTTGGTTATTTGTCTTCTTTAGTGTGCCTTATAGGCTTATGGGGCCCAGCTAGGTTATGTTTGGTTTTCCTTCTAAATACTAAATTATGTATCTTTTTGTATTGCTTTTACTTATTTGTTTATTACATTTGCATAGCTTGGTAGTTGCTTACCTTTCTATCCCCTTTTACTGCTAACTTAAATTATACCTTCATATTTTAGTTATACTATTCCAGCATTTAAGCTCGGTCTGCCATTTATACCTACTGAGAAGCCATTGTTTTGGTACTCATACTATACTTTTGTATATTTTCCATTACATAGATATGAGTGCTCATAGCTAGCATTGATGTGATTTTATCTACCCTAGTACTAATCTGGAGTAAGGTGATCTTGTTTCCATCAGAGGTTGATCATCCTTCATTTATTCTAGTTCAGTCATTTGTACATGTGACAACTTTCTACATATTGTGTATATTTTGGTTTCTATTTAGTACTCTGGTATCTTTTAGTAGTGGCTCTAGTACTGACCTTACCAATTCTTAGGAGAGATACATTTATGTATTTTGGTCCTTATCCTTCACCTATTTTGATATATTTTATATGTTTTCTTTCTACTTTCACTTATTATCAGTAATGTTAATATTTCTTCCTGGTCTTTTCTAATTTTTATTAGTGACATTCTAGGATATGGCTTGGTTTGCTTACTGGTGGGATAGGGTAGGCGCGATCATGACTTGCGAAATTAAGTCATGACAGCTTTGTATCAGAACCTAGATTTCACTAGTATTATTGGTGTTGGATTTGATATTTAGTAAAGTATAGAAAAGAAGCCACTGTCACACTCTATTGTAGCTCCTGAGCCTGAGACAAATCTAGGTATTTATCCACCATAATATTAAGTGGGCTATAGGAAGCCCAGGCTCCTCCTGATTTTATATCTTTCTCAATTTTTTAAGTCTTATTGGTATAGTTATTAGGGTTAGTTAGAGGTCCACCGACTGAGGAAGCTCATCCAGCAGCATAGGGTGGTGTTGATTTAGAGGTGCAGACTATAGTGCCATCACCTATGTCAAAGGTTTTACGATTACTTAAAGTTCCGCAATAGGTAGTAGCCCAGCCAGTAATGTCCAAAGAGGAGCAAAAGATGTTGGGATGATTTTGGTGACTTGGAATTAGTTTTCTAAGGCTTTCTTCAGGAAGTATATATAGTCCCACATGTGTGTAATGACCCTATAGGCCATTTCCTTGATTTGTGTGAATATTTGGCATTTCGAGCCTTCCCACAATGACTATATGTCATTTTAACTTGCTAAAGTAATTGGTTTGTATCAGATAGTTTATTTGGGTTTAAGGCTCATTTCCCTATCTTGGAGTTTTCATTGTTTAGGATTTGATCTTGGACCAAAACTTATAGTAGATGACCTCAGATGAGAATTCTAATAGCTCCGCCAACTCCAAAATATTAATATTAGGCTATGGGCACCCTTAGTTTAGGTCTCAAGGCATTCAATTGGTTTTGGTCTATTGGGCGGATTATGTGAAAAATAAAACTAAAAGGTATGGGCCCCACACTTATTTGAATTGATATTGGATGAAAGATTTGATGGTTCCACTGAGTTTGGAACATCAAATTTGGTATGTTAGCATAGTTTATTTTCAGATATGGAGTTCCAACTAAACCCCGAGAACCCAATCAAAATTCATATTTGGACTTACTAAAATATGATATCTAGTACCTAATATGACTACTTTAGTGCTCATGGAGTTGCTTTAGCACTATGCTCTTTAGCACCCCATGAGCCACTTAAACAACCTTTGCCATTTGGATAAGGCCTCTTTAATGGCCAGGAGGCCCCTTAAGTGGACCCCGCTTTAGTGCCAATGGGCCTTCTTTAGTGGTACCCGTGCCTAGTATGCCAGACCACTTTAGCGGTCAAGATACCGTTTTAGCAGCAAGCGCTTTAGAGCCAAGATGACCACTTTGAGATCTTAAAGAATGGAAAAAGTGAGAAATAGTCCATTGAACCTAAGGTAAGCAAGCCTAACCGTCCTTGGTCATTTTTCATTTATTTTTCCCTCAATTTCCATCTTATTTCATGGTAAATTCTTAGAAATTATATCTTATAATCCCCAACCTTTAGGGCCTTATTTTGGCATTTATTCTTGCACCATTTGTGCTCAACTTTTGTGCATACGATTTTTGTCCTTTGAGAGACCTCATGATAGATTTAACTTTAGATTCTATTTACGGGACCCACATTCCCGCTCATTACCTAAATTTTTACCCAACCCTAAATATAGTAATAGGAGTCTTAATTTATTCCTTATTACACGCAGATTACTATTTTGATAGCATGGCAAAAATTTGAAATGTCACAGAATAGGTGTATGATTTGTGGACTATTCAAGGACTTGAGATTCAACATCAAGATGAATTTTGTCTACTCTTTTCTATGAGATGGTGTATATTGCATGTTGGATAGAAATTTTAGGATATGATTAGGGGTAGATTTCATAACTTAGCTTAATTTAGCAGTTTGGGATAGAAAGGTGAATCGACCCTTATGATGAAATATCTATTATGGTTAGGATCATATTACTCTAGGTTGAGGATAAGGACCCTTTAGTCCAAGGTATACTACTTAACTCTATAGATTAGCATGGTTTCCTAGATTATGGTATTGTGGTTATTCTAGGTATATATATCTTTAGGCCCGGGGTCGTGATTATGATATTAGTTAGATTTCAGGAGTGTTTTATCCTTGTAAAGGACGTAACCGTAGACTATGGACATTTAGATACTTACAATTGTACTTTTTGGATATTGATGTTGGCATTTAATATATTCGGTACACTCATGATCACTTAATGGTATGATTACTACTACAAACATGGTTTTACTACTATATTCCAAAAAAAGGGGATTTATTCCCACTTTTCACTTTTAAAGTGGATTCTTTCATAATGGGAATTTTACTATCATAATGGATCATTTATGTTCTTTTGACACTAAAAATAGTGTTTTAGAGATTTGACCAATACAGATTTTGGTCCATGATTTTACCTCTACTATTTACTTTGGTCAGGAGTTATTTTGGTCCTTTCTACACTTTCATGATGTTTTAGTCCCAGATTTTACCTTGAGATATGGATTTATGAACTTTCACTCTTTTAGCCGTGGTTCAAGTTCTTGCATTTATTATATATAAACCTATCTGCACTGGATGGAGTAGAGTGATAATGGTAATTATTATTGTAAATATTTGATTAGGATAAGGTCGGTGTATATGTGTACTCTTAAACCCCTTAAGGTCCCCTTCGTCTGTCAGAAGTTGTGTCACAATAGAAAGGTCTTTATAGGTCCTGCCTTTGTGAGTCATCGATTTAGATGAGGTGTATACACTGGGTTATGTTATGGCACTAGATCGGTTATTGTAATATTTATTTACTTTGCACTCTTTTTTGCATACGCATTGCCTATCACAAGTATATTGTTTGGTTCCTATATCTATTAGCCTTATGAAGGGTTTCATAGGTATACGTTATGAGTGTTATTTGTTGTGTGTTGCATGTTGATTGAGCCTTCTAGGTTATGTGGATCGGTTTAGATATTATTTGTCCGGACTAGCCAGTTGCTTTATTATCATTATTATGGTTAGTTTGTGAAAGGATGATTATCGACTAATACTGAGATTTGAGGTATGATTCTGATTCCTTTCTCCTATTATTATTTTACGATGGATAATTATCTCATGGTTCGACATTATAGTTATAGGCCCTGATTATGCTAGCACTAGTTTCTACTAAATTAAGAGGCCTTAAGATACTAGTATAACTACCCTAGGTTGTACTTTTGAGTTAGTCATACATATGTATACATATATATATATATATATATATATATGTATATAGCTATAGTATACCACATATAACTCACTTTCTTCGTTTACTCATATAGTATATCCATTCTTTGTCCATGTATACTACTATATATCATTTTTCTACCCTTTTAATGTATATTGGAAAGTGATATACTATAATGATCCTCTATGTCATTTTTAGTATATTTGTGTATTTACACTGTTTAGAGCTTTTATATCGCTGCCCTAAGTCATTTATAACTTGCTAGGACTGATAGTGTGGTTATTGGGCGGTTCGTTTGGATTTTAGAGCCAATTTCCTCTTTTGAAGCCTTAGCTAATTCAAATTGGATATCAAGCAAAATATTTAGTCAAACGACTTTGTATACTAATTATTAATGTTCCAATAGCTCTAAACTTTGATTTTAGGTTAGAAGGACACTTGTTTTGGGTTTTGAGGATCCCAAACTTATTTTAGGATATCAGTCAAAAGTTCAAAAAAAATGGTAAGTAGGTGTGGGACCCACTTTACATTGAACTAACCTTTGATGGAAATTTTGACTACGTTATTGAGTCAGGAATGTCGAATTTGATAATGTAGCATAGTTTATTTGCATATACGAAATTCCAGATGTATCCTGAGGTATTTGTAGAGATTTCAAGTCTCCAACTGATGCAACAAAATCTAATTCAACCGCTAAAGTGACCTTTTGGGCACTTTCGCATAGGGCGTTGTAGCAGCTCTTTGGGTGTTTAAGAAGCCCTAACCACCTTTTCAAGTGCTTATTTAGTAGCTTATTTACCACTAAATCATTAGTCACTTTAGCACTGAATGACCACCTTAGCAGCCTGCCATGTCAGCTAGGTACCGCTTTTGCAGTCAACCAGGTAATTGAGCGCCTACTGCTAAAGTGGCCTGGTGTCAGCTTTAGTGGCATCCGTGTAACAAGGAAGGGTATAAATACCCTACTTAGCACAATTTTCACCATTCTTCTCCCATTCCTTAGAATATTAAACCCTAAAAAGTTGGAATTCTTGGGATAATAAATTGTGAGAAGTTTTGGAGCTTGCATATAGTTTATTTACGCATTTCTCTTTCCAATTTGTGGTAAGCTTTTATTATTTTCATGATTTAATTCCCCATTCTTATCTAAAATCCCTAAAGACTTGATGGCTTGATTATGGCACCATCAGAGACCAAAAATCTCTCATTATTAAGGGTAAAGGTTCCATGAGCATAGAGGGATGTTGTATTGATTTAGAAAGTGTGATTATGAAAATGGTCCCCACATGGGATTTTTTTACTTAATTTGGAATCGAAGCACAATACTGCAATATAGGTATCACGCTTCTCATTTTGATGATTAGATTGTAATTTTGATAGCGTGGCACCTTGTAGAAGCTTTTCGAAAAGTAAAATTAGTGGTTTAGCAAATTCACCGGACTTTTCTTCAACTTTCAAGTAGGCTAAGTTTCACTACTTCAAATATTGAGTTATTTTGTAGTATTATTATGATATTCTGCTAGATATGGGGTGGAATTTAGGGGTTGGAAGTATGATTGGTAATATTTGGGTTAGTTGGACTATTTAAGCTATCATGAAAGCATAATTTAGGCATATTAACCTAGTTGCTCATGTTTTTTGGGAATTTGCTACCTTAGGTCTCTTTATGGACTAATTAACATCTATAAAGGAGTTTAGATATCTCGACCTAGTCTGGAGTAGCATTTGCCTAAAATAGATTCTGGGGATTAGAAGTAATCCCCTCCGGGCCACCTTAGGTCAAGACTTGTGTTTGCTTTTGTAGACTTATTTGAGCATGATATACCCTTTTAATACATTTTTTTGGTTGTTGATGAGATTAGATGCTTAGTGATTATGATATTTTTTGTAATTGAGAGTTAGAGCTAATTTCAATGGATAATTGTTGTGACTTAGTGGTATGGCTTATGATTATGGTTTATTTACATAGTAGTTGATTATGATATTATTAATATGAGTTCTGGTTCAAGTTTGCCATATGATGATATTGATAATATGAGTTTTGGTTCAAGTTTGGCATATGATAATATTGATAATATGAGTTCTGATTCAAGTTTGGCATATGGTGATAATATTGATAATATGAGTTTTGGTTCAAGTGTGACATATGATGATTATATTGATAATATGAGTTCCTATTCAAGTCCAGCAAATGATGGTAATAATGATGATGCTATTGAGTTCTTGTTTAAGTCTGGCGTTATGGGAGATATTTATGATATGATATGGTTAGGATGGATTCTTTATTATGGCATGATAATTTGTAATTTATTGTCATTGGGTTATTTACTTTCCTCGATTGCACCTTCTAGGCTTATGGTGACCTGTTTTGGGCTGTACTTTTCTACACATATTGGCTTATGGGTGTCAATCTTGTTTGTATAGTTGTGTGATCTTTGTGTTATTATTTTATATGTAGTTATTTACTTATGTACTGCAATATGGGAGCTTATTTCAAGGTTTTCCTATTTCTTGACTTAGTTTACTTTATCTTGTATCCTATCATATTTATATCATGATTTAGCTAAGTCAACCGACGATTCCTGCTAAGTACATGTGGTTTTGGTATTTATAGTTTCTCAAAATAACAACGAAAACCTAATCGTAATAAAATAAGTAAATTAAGTCAGCAAGTTCAAGAGACATGTTTGACCTATTCCCTATGAGATAGACCCAACCTAGTTGGGTTACTATAATTTGACACAAGTTTGACCTATTCCCTATGGGATCGACCACAACCTAGTTGGATAACTATAATTTGACAGTGATTGCATTGTATCTTTGAGGATGGTATAGTTTGGGAGCATCAAATTTTTGTGTCATTATCGGGGAATATAGTTGCAAAATTGTTGATGAAGTTGCTGAAGTTTTCAGGTTTTACTTTTCTATTTTTCTTAGGGCATACATTGGTCTATTCCTACCAAGGGGAGTTAAGGCAATCCCTTACTCCCACTTGATCTTAAACTGGAAAAAATCCTACAACAATATCATAGAATTTCATATTATTGTCGTGAAGCTCATTATGAGTTATCTCAAGATGATCCACAAAACATGCCACCCCTACCTCCTCAAGAGACAGTTATGCAAACCACTGCATGGTTACTAGTAAAGAAACAGCAGAGGAGATATATTGAGGGTTCCCATCATGTATCTCAAGAGGTAGAGAGACCAAGACAGAGATTAGTAGCTGATCATTGAGAAGAACTCAATAGAGGTAAAAGGCGTAGAGCTCATATACTCCCAACCTATCAGTACTTTCCACCATATGATGATCTAGAGGAGGGCATGGGATATGTTAAGCCTACTAAGACAGGAGCTATCATTCCTCCAACATTTCTACTGAGGGTGAAGTTTGACATTTCTAGTGATATGATCCATTTGTTGAATCTGAAAAGTGGGTTTATGGGCTTGTTTATAGCTGATACAAACATGCACCTCACTAATTTTACTAGAATTCACACTTTATACACTATACCTGGGGTAGATTAGGAAGTGACTAGTGAAGCTACATTATGGTTAGAGGAACTTCCTCGTGGGTCCATAACTACATGGAATGAATTGTAGAGGCTTTTTTAGATGGTTCTTCCATCCATGCAGAATACTATAGTTGAAGGATGAGATATATAATTTTAGGCAAATGCATTCAAAATCAATGTATGAGTTATGGTTTTGGTCTATGAAGAAGTTGTTTATGGTGCCTAATCATAGTATTGCAGGAAGTAACTTGCTTAAAATATTCAATCAAGCCCTTAAGACCAATTCCAAAGCTATGGCGGACGCTATTATTGGTGGAGTATTTATGCAGTTGTGTTAAGAGGTAGTATCAGAGATATTAGATCAGATATCTCTCACTAATCGAGATAGCATACTAGTAATATAGAGAGAGATGTTAGCACTTATGCTATTCAGGCTTCCAGTGCGCATAGAGTTGTTGATAACATAGTGTTGCAAGAGGTTTCTTAGCAAAGGACAGAGGTTGGATTGCTGACAAAGTAGTTTATGAAGATGAATTCTGAGAAAGTGAATTTTGTTGGCACGTAAGGTAAGGACTCCAGATCATATGATTTAGATGTGGATGAAGAATCTATTATCTAGATAAAGAGTTAGTGAGTTTCCAAGCCGAGGGTCAATCTTCTGGTCAAGACAATTAGAGCTCTAAGTAAGAGAACTAAGGTTGAAACTACTATGGGGATAGGTACAGAGATCGAAGTAGAGAGAGGGATGATGACTAGAGATGAAAGGATGATTATAAGGAGAAGGGTGGTGCATATTTTCCACCTAGCAGCCATGATAGAGAATCAAGGATGGAGGTTGAGTTGTCAAAGCTGGTAAACGGTCAGGAAAGTTAAGAAAGTTGCCTTAAGGAGATTCAGGCAGATATCTCAGGTTTGACCCAGAATGTGGAACCATATGCTACTGCAATCAACTAATTCGAGCAGTAATTTTGCCAAATATCAGCAACCTTGAATTAGTGACAGCTGGGCACCCTTCTAAGCAATACAGTTTAGTATCCTAAGAATGATGGTCACTGTCTTTACATTACCACTCAAAGTGGTAAGGAAATTATTAACCCCATATGTCTACGGTTGATGAGACAAGGAGTAATAGTTTTAATGTTGATGAGATACTTGAAGTAGAGATAGAGAAATTGATGTGTTGATAAAAGTGTTGAGAAGGATACAAAAAAGGGGAAGGTAGTCGATCCTGTGTTAAAGAACATTCTATGACCTCTATAACGCCTTGAATCTAGTACGGAAAATGCTATATGGAGCTCATGACCCCAAATGACCAAAAGTTAACCCATGTCTGATATCTGTAACTGGGCACTGCATAATATACTGTATAAATATGGAAAAGGTCTAAAAGGCCATAAGGTTCAAATATTTGATAAAACATAACATCTGGCAATATGGTATATCAATACCAAAACGAAACTGAAATAACAGTCTGAACATGCTATAGTCTGGAAGCCTCTAAAATGTCTAAAAATTATGGAGTTAAAGGGACATGACGGTAACTAACTTTGTACTACCAAAATAATAAAGTAATAAAATAATCATGCTATCCTCGAAATACGAGGACTCACTGCTAGTCTGGCTACTGAATATCTGATCTACTAAGGATGCTCTGGAGCTTGTGCTTCTGAACCTATGGTGTAAACATAGCATAGTGCAAATGCATCAGTACTATTGAATGTACTGGTATGCAAGTAAGATAGGCTGAATGTAAGAGGTTTATATGCATGAACAATACTAACTGGCTGAATAACATAAATGTGAGAACACATGCATGAATACGTGAACTTTAATCGAGATTATGACATCACTGAATATGAATACTGATAACATAAGTTTTCATATAACTGATATAATATTATCTGAATAACTGTGTCTGCTAGTCCTATTTCTGATGGAACTAGCCGAGTTCAGTACAGAGATGGGTGATTGTATCTGACAGTCCTGAATTCTTTAGAAATATCTGTGTTTTATTAATGAGACTAAGACTAAGACTGTAACTATGAAAAGTAGTCATCTAACCGATATGCCCCGAATGAGATAATATAATTGAGTTGGGGTCCAAGCTGTAACCCCAATTGGAAGGGTGTCAATACAGCACCACTGGTAAGGACAAGCTCTGAGTAATCCCTCATCCAATAGGTATTTTAAGAAGAACGGTGGGACCCTCATCTAACAGGTTAAGTAACCTCATCAAACCTCATCTAACAGGTTAGATGTCTTAACCTACGCTGGCTACATAGTTCTGGAGCGCAAGGATTGCTTCTAAGAATCACACCCTCTACTCACAGGTGAGTTTCTATTCTTGGGCTCACTCGGTGCTGAATCCTACTCCCATCTGATTAGAAACATAATTAATTATAATAAACTGACTGGACTGAGTTCATTGAGTTATGTTGACTTACAAAATATTACTAAGATTAATGAGTTTTCCTGAGTCATGAGACTGACTAAATTCTACTTAATATGGCTTAACTGAGAGTATCTTGAAAACTGACACTGGCTCTAGGAACACAACTAAATTATTGGGTATAAGTACCCCAGGACTCGATAGCATGAAACTTACAAGACATGACACTTACTGGACTCACGACCATAATCAACAATCCATAATACAATCATTGGGGAATTTCATGAGGCACTTGATTATCATTGGCTGGTACATGAATAGGAATGCATATAAACATGTCATCATTTTATAGGGTTAATCTCATGATCAATCCATCAAATAATTTCAATGTATAACATTAACATAAAAGTCATTTTGAACATAAGGGTAAAGCATGGGTTCATCAATTTGGTCATAATTGAGTCCTAAAGCATGATTCTTATTCTCTTGGACATTTTATCAAATACATTGCATGTACAACCTTAGGCTTAGGTATATACACTAGTTCATACATTATGGTTACTTTAATCAACTTAATTTAAAAGTTCCCAAACCCATATACTAGCATAATTTTATGAAAAGTACATAAAGACTCCAACTTGGGATTCACACAACCACATCAATATAATAATCAACTCACCATATGGAAATCACAATTCTTTAGTTTAAAATGGGATTCTTAAACTTTATGCATGAAAGAAACCCATGAATCAACACTTTACATATCAGGATGGATGATTTCTTGAAGATTGGTGGAGGAAAGCTTGAATTCTTTCCTTGGGATTAGACACCTAGGGTTTTTTGTTCTTGGAAATTGATCATTGAGAGAAACCCTAATTTGGTGTTGTGGATGAATAATAAAGTTATGAGCTCTGATCTAGTATAATTAAGGGTCAAAATGGGTGGAAAATACCCAAATACCCTTTTAAAATGGCTTAAAATCACTGATCGAAAGTGGCGACGGTTTGGGCGATGGTACATCGCTGGCTCGACGGTCTGTTGGTCCTGACCATCGTACTTTGATAGAATATAGGATCATTTTCTTAGTCACGATGGCTTGTGCGAAGGTCCTTCGCTAGCTCAACGGTCCACTGACCTGACCATCATACTTGCCCAGAACTTGAACTTTATGCCTCATCTACGCCGATTTGGGTGACGATCGCTGGCTTGATGGTCAAACATTCCTGACCATCGCACTTGAACAGAAGTCAGTTTCACTACCTTAGTTACGATGACTTGGGCAGCGGTCCTTCGCTAGCTCAACGGTCCATCGACCTGACCGTCGCTTCTGGCCAGTTCTGACAGTTCTCTATAAAACATCTATAATATTTTACTCCGATACCGGATTTGGAAGAAATTGGTATCGATGGAAAGTTAATTCAACTTTTCACATGATAAAACGTCGAAATTGGGTAAATTCTATCTGATTTAATCATTAATAATTTAGGAAGTCATCACTAACTCTTCTATATACTAGATTTAACTTAAAAAAAGTTCAGTGTATTACAACCTCCCTCTTCTTTTCTCTAGAGAATGAGCAAGAAACAAAAGGAATGGAAGTATCAGAAGTTCTTATCAATATTGATAGAACTATCTATTAATAATCTTTTTGTGGAAGCATTAGAGAAGATGCCTAGAAATACTATGTTTATGAAGGATTTTTCTATTAGAAAGTGAACGCTGAATTTTGAGCCAGCTAATAATGTTCATCACTGTAGTGCGATCGCTTCTCGATCATTGGTTGAGAAGAAAAAGAACCCTAGAGCATTTACTATACCATGTACTATTTGGCCCTTTAACTTCTCTCTAGATTTATTTGATTTAGGAGCTAGTACCAATCTAATGTCATTAGTAGTATACAAAAAGTTAGGATTGGGGGCAACCAAACCTACTTCTATGACGTTATTGATGGCAGACCGGACTATGATAGAATCAGTTGTTATTTTCTCTAATGTTTTAGTGAGGGTGGAAACCTTTATATTTCTAGAAAATTTTTTAATCCTTGAATATGATATAGACTTCGAAGTCCCAATAATCTTGAAAAGGACTTTCCTAGCTATGGCTAGGGCCTTGGTTGACATACATATGGGGAAAATAAAGTTCAGACTCAACAATGAGCAAGTCACTTTTAATGTTTGTCAATATATGCAATAGCGAAAGGCTATTAGAGTAGTGACCATGATTGAGAATATTGATGATGATAAAGTGACTGTACCTATTGAAGAAAGACTTCGCATTGAGGCATTAGCAGTAGTTATCATAAATTTTGATAGCAATGGCATCGATGAGTACGATGAGATGGTAAGTATATTTTATGGAAGAGATTCCAATAATTATGCTCCAAAGAAGCTTGATATTGATCTAAATAATAGAACTACTCCTCTATCTCGACCATTTATTGAGAATCCACTTATCTTAGAATTGAAGGCCCTCCTATATAACTTGGGTTATGCATTTTTGGGGATCAAAAATACCTTACCGGTCATTATTGTAGGTGATTTAGTGGAGTCACATATTGAATCATTGCTTTAAGTTTGTATAGGTTCAAGAGGGCTATAAGAAGGGCAATTAAAGATACTATAGGGATTTCACCTGGTATTTGCACTCATAACATAAAGCCTAAACTAGAGTTTATACCCAATATCAAGCACTAACATCGGCTGAATTCGTCTATGCAGGAGGTAGTGAAGAAAGAAATTATCAAGTGGTTAGATATTGGAGTGGTTTACCCTATTATAGATAGCAAGGTGGGTCAGCCCAATTTAATGCATCCCAAAGAAGAGTGGGATCACTGTGGTCCCTAATGATATGAATAAATTGATGCCCCTGAGATTATTTAATAGCTGGAGAGTATGCATGGATTATAGAAAGCTGAATACTTAGACTCAAAAGGACCATTTCCCTATGTCATTCATGGATCATATGCTTGACTGACTAGCAGGCGGGGGTAGGTGCTACTTTCTTGATGGGTACTCAGGATACAATGAGATTTTAATTGCTCCGGAGGACTAGGAAAAACTACATTAACTTTCCCTCATGAGACTTTTGCATTCAAGAGCATGTTGTTCTAATTATGCAATCGTCCCATCACCTTTCATACATGCGTGATGCCTCTTTTTCTAATTTAGTGGCAGACACTATAGAAGTATTCATGGATGATTCCTCAATAGATGGGGACTCCATTGACAATTGTCTTCCCATTTGGCCAACGCACTCCAAAAATGTAAGGAGAGCAACATGGTGCTGAATTGGGAGAAGTATCATTTTATGGTTAAGAAAGATATTGTCCTTAGACACAAAATCTCAAATAAGGTATTAAGGTGGATAGAGCGAAGATTGAGGTAATTAAAAAATTATCTCCACCCATCTCAGATTAAGGTATCCAAAGTTTTTTGGGTTATGCTGGCTTTGATAGGACTTTCATCAAGGACTTCTCTAAAATTTCTTATCCTTTATTCAACCTTTCAGAGAAGGAGTTGAAATTTGTATTTGATGATGCACTTCTCAAGGACTTTTAGTGCCTTAAGGAGAAGTGGATCTCAACTCATATTATTGTCTCCCGTGATTAGTCTCTACCTTTTAAGGTTATCAGTGATGCTAAAGAGTGGCCTTGGGTGTTGTCCTAGGACAAAGATGCAATAAAGTCCTTCACCCGATCTATTATGTTAGATAGGCATTAAACCCCACATAAAAAAACTATACAGTCATTAAGCAGAAGTTTCTTATGGTGGATTTGGCCTTTTAGAAGTTTTGATCTTATTTGATTGGGTCCAAAGTCATAGTTCCCATAGATCATGCATCTTAAGGTATCTAATGACGAAGAAGGATGCTATATCGAGGTTAATACGTTTAATAATCCTGCTACAACAATTTGACATGAAGGTGAAAGATCAAAAAGATACGAAGATCCAGGTTTCTGATCATTTGTCTCGCCTTGAGGATAAGGGAATGCAAAAGTTAGGGGATGATCTTGACACAAATATACTTTTCTAAATTAATGGGTCTTGTCATTATCTCAAAAATTAATCCCATGGTTTGCTAATTTTACCAACTTTTTGGCAAATGATCTTGTTCTAGAAGAGTTTTCCTTAAAATAGTGAAACCAGTTCATGCATAATATGCAAAAAATATTATAGGATGAGCCCTATCTCTTTTAGATTTATGCGGATGGTGTAATTCATAGATTTATTCCTAAGGTAGAGATGATAAACATCCTTCAGGCTTTTCACTCTTCGCCATTTAGGGTTAGTTATGGTGTAACCCGCACAGCCTATGAGATTTTGCAATATGGGTATTATTAGCCTACTATCTTGAAGGATTCTCATGACTATGCACAAGCTTATTCCCAGTGTCAGCGTTAAGGCAATATTTTACTAAAACATAAGCTCTCCATGACAACTATCTATGGTTTGGAGTTATTTAATGTATAGGGAATTGATTTTATAGGTCCGTTTATGAGCTCCTATGGTATAAGGTACATTCTAATGGCATTTGACTATGTTTTAAGGTGGAATAAGGTGGTTGCACTTCCCAACAATAAAGGTTAAAGTGACACTATTTTCCTAAAAAAGAATAGATTCTTTTAGTTTGGCACTTCACCTGCTATTATCAGTGATAGTGGGTCTCACTTTTTCAATCGGCTTTTTAAGGCCCTACTCATAAAATATGGCATAAAGCATAGGTAGAAACACTTCACTATCCTTAGAAGAGTGGTTAGGTTGAGATCTCCAATATAGAGATCATGTCCATATTGGCAAAGACTGTGAATGCCAATAGGACTGACTGCTCAAGGAATTTGGATGACTCATTATGGGCCTACCTAATAGGTTTAAAGACCTTCAGAGCTACCTCTCCATACCATCTTATGTAAGGAAAGGCATGCCACTTTTTGATTAAACTTGAGCATAAGGCACTATGGGCATTGAAAAAGCTCAATTTGGAGTGGCATGATGGAAATTAGTTAAGGTTGAGCAAGGTGAATGAATTGGAAGAATTCCATCTTTATTCTTATGAGAGTTCTCCTATATACAAATAAAGGATAAAGTTGTATCATGACAAGTAAATTAAAAAAAATTATTTGAGCTTGGTGATTTGGTTTGGTTGTATATTCAATACTTTGCTTGTTTCCTGGAAAAATGAAGTTTTACTGGTCTGGACCATTTGACGTGGTTTAGGTATTCCCATATGGTGCTATTGAGATGGATCACCATGGTGAAGGCCTATTCAAGTTTATTGGGCAGTGGGTGAAAACTATATAGGAAAACTCTAATAAGGTGAAAGTATGAGTTGATATGAACCTAGGTGAAATATGAGTAACTAAGGCAATTACATCATGCCATAATTTTAAATTAGTTACTGCATGAGAGATAACCCATGGGGTGGTTTGTGAAGTCACAGTATCAAACTTAGCCATGTTGTGTCTCAATGATAAATAAAGTGTTGCGTTGGATGCAACCTATGTTTTATACTTATTATATTATAGGGTAACAGGTGTGTTTACTGTACAGGGATAGAGATTGCAAAAAAAGACCCAAAAAATTTTTGGTGCTAGGTACCAACGAGGGAACTTACAAGATGTGGTGTCAGACAACTACTGGTCACTAGGGTTGTGATGAGCTAGAGCTTAGACTATCCTCAGGTAAGTGTTCTCTAGAGTCATGACGACTATATGAATGAGTAATGTCAGTAACAATGACTCATAACCTTGAGTCGTCATAACTGGAGAACCCAGGTAATGTTCTAGTCACTATAGAGGGATTTTACAACTCATTGCCTATTTCTATGAGTCATTACCAAGACACGTGGTGTGGCCCGATATCACAGGCCTAACGGGTGACCCAGTCTGAATCACATGAATTAAAAAGGAAAAAACACCTAAAGTTATTCGTATACCATATTTAGATAGACGAGACTCTCTTCATTCCCTTAAGCGCTCCATAAGTTGTTAAAATATACTCCAAATTCATCCCTCAATAACTCCAAGCAAATTCCAATCTCCTAAGAACTTGTATTTCTCAATGAACAAAGGCAAAGTAAAAATTTTCAAAGGATACAGGCAAGTTATTCGAGTAAGTATTATGATTTACTTTCTATCTCATCAGATTAATGTGGAATATATTGCTATATAATTCTTGGAATCCTTGTTAAATCATGTGCAAAAGGGTTAAAACTATTTAGGAGTGTGTTGTACATATTAAACCCATGGGGAGGTCTGAGTACCCATTGGGTAAGTAAAAAATTGAGACTAAACCCCCTAAACATACATGTTACAGTAGCTACGAGACTCATAACGACATATCAGGTCACCTAACAAGTCATTACATGACTCGTAGCCACTAAAAAAATAATGTAGATAGGAGTTAGGTTCTGGTCACACGAAGTCATCCACCACGAGCCATTGTCACACTATATGACTCATAGTGTGGACTAGTGGTAACTGGGCAGGGAGTATATTAAAGAAAGGCCTTTTGGTCAAACCATAAGTGTTGGCGATGAGTTGTTGTCTTACACAACGACTAGTTAAAGGACTCATGACCTGACTTGTAAATGATCCATATGCCCCTTTCACCCCCATTAGTCTTAGTATGACACATGTCCTTTGTAATGAGTCATACCAGGACTCATAGGAACTAATGATAAGTCAAGTGGCTCAATCAAAGAATACCCATTGGAGGGGGTGGTGGAACCATGGAAGAGCCTACCTCAAGTCTCTAAAACCACTCTAGTAGAAGACTAACCACCGCCACTCGGCCAAGGATGAAAAATCTTAGCCAATCACCACTACACTCACCATCCTAATCTAAAGAGGACGGTGAGTCAGGATATGAGTCTGGTATCAAGGATGAGAATAAGGAAGAAGATTCTAAAAACAGTGGTTCTGAAAATAAGAATTTTGAACATGTGGGTTCATAGAATAAAAAGGAGGAGAATAGCAAGATAATGATGTCCTAGTAGAGATACAACCTCCTCCTCAAACTACTACACCACTCTAAATTGAGACTGCCTTGGTTCTAATCATTAACTAGTGGGGTACCTCAATATGCTAGAATTATATAACAAAGATACAACCATCACCCCTTCAAGTGGAAGACCTAAGAGAGAGTTATTTTTGGAGCCTAGGTAAAGTACTATCGATATTCAAAGATGTCAAAATCTGAGGCAATATTAAGATAGTACTCATTTTAGCGGATGACCAAAGCTCCAAGATAGTATATCCCAGCCTTGGTATAAGAGTTTTATGCAGCTTATCAGATAGAGCTAAAATAGTTGTACCCATAGAAGCGATTATGGAAGGGTGTTAACCCATTAGTGAATATTTATATCAAAGAAGTTTGGGTGAACATCTTCACATAGACCATTTCTAGATTCCTTTATGGTCTGGATTTCCAACAGTCGGCCAATACTACTTAGATAGATTATTACATTGATGAAATGCAGAAAGTAAAGACAAAAAAAATTAGTTTTGATGATAAGTTCACTCATTTTCGATAGATGGTTGATACCATTTTTGTAATGTAGGAGAAGGCATCTTAGGTGGTTAGGGGATCAGTTTCCCCTTCAACATAGATTATGAAAGTTAGTTTGAGTTTTATGAAAAAGGTTTGATAGATGTTGTACATCATCAATAGAGACCCAAAAATAGGGATAATATACTAAGTCCAGATAGAGATGCCCTAGTTGTGGGAATCATGGAGGGCTATGAGATTGACGTAGCTAAGATTATTGCTAGAGAGATCCCCTACTGGGCAGTGATCATTGACACAGCCTCAACCTTTACTTGCTTGTTGACACAGTATATCTAGATCTGGGAGTGCTTAGATCCTGACTATACATCAATTCTTTCAGGTTCGGAGGACAACAAATTTTGGTCTGAGCTGAGATTATGCCAACCTTTCACTAAGGTGAAAGTGGTGGCCACTTTACTCAGGGAGGTATTTCAGGATAGAGGGCATGGTATTGATACTCTGAGGTTCATTGATGTTTGTAATACCCCTACTGAGACTTCCAAGTCCGAGCCTAAGGCCTCAATATAGTTGTTACTTCCTAAACACTTCTCCACCTCTTGTTGTAAGACCATTTACTCCAAGCCATCTCTCTTTAATTATACTTTAGTCCCGGAGACATTCTTAGTTGAGGTGCTAAAAAGACTAAGCACCTTGAATTGAAAAGTAAACAAAAAGGATGAGGGGTTTCATTCTTGGGTTAAGAAAGAGATACAAAGTGATATCAAAGGAAGAAAGACCGAGTTTGATAGGTTTAGGTGGTAAATCATATAGAAGTTAGTGGATTTTCAGTCCCCAAATTTGTTCGCGTGCAAGAGGAGTTGTCTGCACTCTGGGATGCCATAAAGCATATGTATGGGATTCTCTTCCCTACTATGCCCATTATTAATGAGATTCTTGGGGAGGAGGTGGTAGGAAGCCATAGAACAAGAGAAAAAAAGTAACTAGAGTAAGATTGAGATGACCAAATCGGCCAGTGTTGATTCTTTATAGGACCACCAGACGAGCGTCCATGAGATGAATGATTCCTGAGTTGTTGATAAGACGACTGTAGATATCATTGATTTGAGTAGAAGCACCACTCCTACCCCAGAGGCACCATTGAGTGCACCAACCATCTTTTGTGCCAATGATGATTTTAGTATCTTTGTCACTGCTTAGACAAATACTAATATGAGTTGGGCTCATTCTGGGTCCCGTCTCATGCTGAGACATCTTGAGATGGAACCTAGGGCACCCAGGTATGTAATTATTCCCTTGCTTTATAATGTCGTCACACAATAGGTATAATGCATAATATTTAGTTGCGGTAGGGGTTTACCATAACCGCTGTGGGATCTTGTTATCGTGCTTTATTTTTTATCGACCACAGTTTGATTGTCGAACAAGCATGTCTCAGAAATAATTATGATGTGATATTCTTTGGTTTATGTTGTGTCATGTTTTTGATTGACTAGGAGTAAAATGAGTACCTAAGGCAGTTGATGTGTTTTGTCTTGAATAAATTTGTTAGAAAAATAAGATATGAGTCCCCTCCAAAAAAAAATTTTAAATTGTGTGATGTGTATATATATGTAGCCATCATGAATCTCATTATGGAAATAGTATTAGGCGCATAAAAATCATAGCTAACATTTACATGAATCGGATAGGTAGTAGTTTGTCATGAAACCTTGCGCCATGTGTGAGTAAGGTGCTACTTAGTTTTCTTTGCAGATAGAATCTAGAAGTTACTCGGTTGGCCTTGCCTAGGTGTTAGGATAGTCATTTATGAAAGGATCATAGGCCATTCTTGAAATTACTTCACATTTAGCCAAATGACCTACCAAATGTGAATAAGAAATCCCTTGATCCCTATGTAAACTCATAGACTATTTTTTTTGTTTCACCATTCACATTTCTATTTGAATTACAATAAACTTGTTTTGACCCTAGTCCTCCTTAGATATTGTATACCTAAACTTAGGAAAATTACCTAAATTGAGAATGGCTATCATAAGGGTGTGCAATTAAAAGTGGGTATGAAAAAGGTATAAATAGGAGAAAAGAAAGTAGGGTTGGGTCTGGTAAGGGAAAAATAAGAAAAAATAGAAAAGGGAAAAAAGAAAAAGGAAAAAAATAAAAAAGAAAGAATAAAATAAAGCACACCCAGCCTAAATAAGTAGACCCCAAAACGTAATTATAGTTCTAAGGAGGCTTAATCACCAAAATTCCCAAATACACCATACTAGCTCCCAAACCTACATTATAAGCCGAGTAAAGTCCTATAGTGATCCTAACCCGACTGTCTAAAAACTAAGGTAAAGAAAATAAGGGCAAGCCCATGGTATTTTGTGCACATTTTTGGAACTTCTTTCTTTGTGTGAGTGTGAGTGTCTCTTGATTGTCCCCAGATTAACATGCATAATATATGTGAGAGAGTGGGACTTCTTTTTTCTAAGGGTACATAGGTTGTGCTTCTAGTTTCTTATCTATATGGGTAGTGTAACTTGTAAATATACGTGATTGTTTGATAGAAATGTCATGCCATAGCCTAATTCTCTTGTGTCATGTTGTTGTGCTGCATTAATTTATATAGTTGGTTTGAAAAGGTTAAAATAAGAGGAGGTGATGTTTTTGGCTTAAATTTGAATTGAATGCCATAGGTATCTTAGATTTTTCTTCGTTATGCATCATGGTGTTGTTATGCTTTATTTTTGTTACCTGGGGACACGCAAATATTCTAAGTTGAGGTGTTGATATCCCATGGTTTCATGGCATTTTCAATTCTTAAAACCATGAAAATATGCAAATACTTAGTCTATTTTGTTATATATAATATGTATTTATGTGTGTTGCAGTTTAATTAGGTTAGAAATGGTGTGGAAAAGAATTAAATGAAGAAGCTCTACAATTTTAAGTTACTGAGTTGACTACGAGTCATTGTCTCACTATATGACTCGTCACCTAAGTTATGGTGATAATAGAAGGTTGTTGATTCCAAGGATTGAATTAAAGTCTAAACACGACTCATTAGATGTGAAACGAGTCATGGTGTGAGTTATTCTAAGAAAATGAGAAAAAGTCCTGCAGACAACCAAGTTGAAGCCCCAGTGGAAATGGAAGAAGCCTACGAGTCGTTATAACACCCATTGACTCATAGTAAGGAGTCATTCTAACACCCAAAACAAGTACTAAAAGTTGAAAACACACTGGAGTGATAATGATTTGCAGCCAACGATTTGTTAGGAATGATAATGAGTCATTATCAGTGAGCATAGAAGAGAACAATGAGAGCTAACAACAAGTCGTTGTCAGTCCAGAAAACTCGTAACCTGAGGTGTAACCACTGCCTTCTTAATTTTCCTATTTTGTTTAGTTAAATTTTTGTTTGTTATTTTACGAAAATATAAACACCATTGAGATACTCTTGATTACGTACTTTGATGAACTTTATACTCTTACGACACATACTTATTTCAAAATTGATATTTGAACTTGAAATCTTCATATTCTTGGTTTTTGGTTTATCAGGTAAGTTGAGACTTTGGGTTTTCTTTATTAATTATTGTGAGACTTATAAAATTCATTATTTATTGAATTCCATGGCTTCTTTCACAATAATGAGCAGTTAATTCCCTTAATTAGGGTTGTGGGAACCCTGGTAGAATAACAAATTTGGGGAATTGTGAGGTTCTACTAGATCATCTTTTACATATCTATTGTGATCTTTTTTAGTTCAATCAATTTCTTATTGGTGGCCAACTCTAAGAACCTATTTGTATTTGAGATAGTCTTTACAAGAAAGATTGAGATTGAGAAAAGAAGATTAGAACAATAATTCCAGGCTATTAACCCTTATCTAATAACTTGAGACCTACAATGTGATAGTTAAACTGGAATCAAAGACAAGGGTTAGTAAAGCGACACCCTGACACTTATAAGGTAAAGGGTGAGATTTACCAATATATTTACAAGAAGGTTGGTAATACCTAGCTTGACAGATTCTGCATATATGGCGGTAAGATAGTTTGGTTTTGCATGAGAAACCTACTAAGTTAGAAATTCAAAGGGAACATGGTCCTAGTGTTTATTTTATATTGTTTACAACTTAAAGAATTCAAATCTTTTTACTTTTACTGATCACTCTGAACCCCTCATTTACTTTATTACACATCTAACTACTTCAGCAAGTTTGAGAGATGAGTTTGACCTATTACATATGGGATCGACCCCAACCTAGTTGGGTTACTATAATTTTACAACAATCATATTGTATTATGAAAGAGGGTATAGTTTACGAACATCAACTTGGCAGCTCAACATTGGTGAAGAGGTCATCTTGATTCTATGCTAGTAGGATCTTCCCTATTAAAATAGACTCAGTTCTTGGAGTTCTACTTAGAAAAGTACATGCCTTACAGTCTTAGGGATCATCTAAAGGATCAGTTCTTGAGATTCGAGTAGGGCTCCATGACTGTTGTGGAGTGTGAGGCTCAATTTTATGAGTTGTCTAGCCATGCTACTACTATTCTGACTACTAAGTATGAGAGAGTTTGTTTCTTTTTTCTGAGATTTAGACTTTTTCTTCATATGTCTTCTCAAAGTTTGGTTGTTGTGGGTGGTCTTTTATTGAGGTTTCTGTCCATACTCAAGTTATGAAGGAGATACATTACGAGGACCAAAGTGGCAGCAATAAGAGTTTATGTTATCAGGGTAGTTTCAGTAGGATTCGTAGTGGATCACAATTCAAAGGCAGTGGCTCTTAAGGTAGGCACCCTCCACATCAGTCATTTCAGCATTAGGTTCAATCTAGTAAACCAGTTCAAGTCACTCTTCAGATTACTGAAGAAGTCCAGTCTAGTTTTAGAGATCTTCCTGGCCAGGGTAGTGGTCTATCTTTGAGAGGCTCATCTTTTGGTTATTCTTGATATGGTGGTTCTATCGAATAAGCTAGCTTTTTTTATTTTAGTATAGTGCTTGCGGCATGTTATGGTTGTGGAGCTTTTGGTTATTTCTGAAGAGAGTGCCCTAGGCGTGGAGTAATGGTTCCTTCAGTTCAGAGTGTTCCATAAATTTAGCCAGTTTTTCCCCCATCTAGAGGAGTTATGCATACTATTAATGGTGGTCCCCTGGGTTAGGGTGCTCATAATGGTTCTCAGATAGGTAGGACCAAACACCGGTCAAGAGCCCATTTAGTTTGTAGGCATGGTCAGTTGTATATTGTACCTACTAGACCCAAGGTTGAGTTTTCAAATGTTGGCAGTATAGATGCGCTCTTGGTGTGCCGTTAATCGGATTTCACTTTATTTAATCCCGGATCCACTTATTCTTATATGTCTTCTTATTACGCCTAGTGGTTAGATTTATCATGGATTTTACTATTTATGCCATTATGTGTATCTACTCCCGTAGGTGATTTTTTTAGTAGTGGATTGGGTTTTCAGATCATGTGTTGTCGTTGTTCGAGAGCTTGATACCCATGTTGATCATATTATAATAGACATGGTGGATTTAGTATAGTTCTATGCATGTATTGTTATCCCACTATCATGTGGTCCAAGATTATTTTGCAAAGATTAATACCTTCTCAATGCTCGGTGTACCCTCGGTTGTGTGGTAGAGACTAGTTAGACATAAGCCAATAGGGATTATTTCTTATATTCATGCTAGGATTCTTATTTCAAGGGGTTGCGAGTCTTCTCTCACTTATATTCTTGATATTAGTGTGAAGAGTCCACCAATTGACTCTATTCCTATAATTTATGAGTTTTCTGATGTTTTCCCTGCCGATCTACCTAGTTTTCCTCCTAATCAGGATATTAAATTTGTTATTGATCTTGAATCAAGTACCCGACCTATTTCTATGGCACCTTACTGTAACGCCCTAATTTTTTGAATCGGAATATTACACGGTGCTTATGACCCCGAGGGACCACAAGCTAACCCATGACTGATATTTGTCCCTGTAGACTGCAATTCATGACATAATAATGCAAAAAACATGCACAATAGGCCATAAGGTTCAACAGAAAAAATATAACATCCATATGGGCGAAAAATACCCAAAACAACTGAAAACTAAATCTGAAAGCTAAATCTGAGCGTAAATCCGAAAGCCTCCAAGTACTGTCTGAAATAAGGAGTTGAAGGAACATGTCTCCAACTAGCTCCATAAAACTAAACTAAAGAAATAAATTAATTAATTAAAAAATGCCATCCTCGAATGAAGAGGACTCACAGCAACTCTGTCAGTTGAATGCGACTACTACTGCTGGTCTGGGACTCTTGCCTCTGAACCTATGGTATAACATGAAAAGAAAGCACCATAGAACAAATGCGTCAGTACAACTGGAGTACTGAGTATACGAGTGAGGTAGGCTAATGCAAGGGTTTACGTGTATAAATAATACTACTAACTGACTGATATGAACGTAAGAGTACAAACATACATATATAGTAACTAAGATCGTGAGTACGTGATGGCTAAATATGTACGCTAATACATAGCTAGAACTGTAGTTCTGATAACATAGATGACTGTCTCTGACAGCCCTGAATCTGGTTGAACTCTCTGAGTTTCGTGCTATAATTGAATTTGACTGTATCTAATAGTCCTGGTATACTGATATCTGAAGAACTGTCTAAGTTCTTTTACTGAGACTGATACTGAAACTGTGGGAGGTAGTTGTTTAACCGACATGCCCTATACGTTCCATTATGGCTAAGATGGGGTCCAATCTCTGCCCTGACTGGAAGGGTGTCAATGTCGTGCCACTGTAAGGAAAACATGTGAGCAGCCCTCATATAATAGGTAACTCTAGTGAGAACGGTGGGAAACCTCACATAACAGGTTAAGCCACCTCATCTACCTTCATATAATAGGCTACGATGTCTCAATGTATGCTGGCTACATAGTTCTGGAACGCAAGGATGACTGCTAAGAATCACACCCTCATATACAAGTGAGTTCCCATCCTTGGGTTCACTCGTTGCTAACTCCTACTCCCGTCTGAAGAGACTAAAAATGATTCAACTGACTATACATGGACAGATTAACTGACTTCCGTTGACTGATGGAGTAGTACTATTATGTGAGAGTTAACTGGGATCATAAGATTTCTGAGGTTTCCTGAGTGACATGACTGACTGAGTTCTATATATTATAGCTTGACTGAGATTATCGTGACAACATGACATGGCTCTAGGCACACCACTATGTTTTTTGAGTACGAATACCCCCAGGACTCGATAGAAGAAAACTGACACATATGACATGACTTGATTACAAGATTGGAGTCCACAATTCGCTATATCATAATTAGGGGATAGTATACTTCATGTATTTAATAAACACCTCAAACATAGTAGGGAAAGCATGGATATAATTCGCACACAAAATTCATATTTCCATCATCATACATACTTCATGCCATCACCATAAGAATACATAAATAGCATGGGCATTCATATTAAAGTGTATCGCTAACATGGAATTTTTATTTAGATATCATGAATTCATGTAAATATGAACTTCTAACATCTTAGGCATTTTATCAAACACCTTACATGCATTCTTTAAGTCATAGGTGAATTTCATACTTGCATTAGTTCAACACGCCAAAAGTTCATGATTTTCAACCAACAATCACATATATTCCATGAAAAACATCCTTATATATCATCTTGAAACTTGAACAACAATCATCAATGTGTATATGCTCATATCACCACAAAAGTTTACAAAATAACATTTAAAAGCATGGTTCTTGAACTCTATGATTGAATTGAATCCATAGATGAACACTATGGATACCTTAAAGCTTGATCATGAAAGAGACTAATGTTTCTGAAGGTTCCTAAATAAATCCTTAGGCTTTCGCTTGATTTTTCTTGACTAGGGTGGAACCCCTTAGAGAAAGAATGCTCTTGTTCCTGAGGAGATGATCTTGAGAGGAAACCCTAATCTTGTGGTTGAAAGTGTAAGAGAGTGTTTTTAAGATGTTTTAACTAAAGAGAATGTAAGATAATAAGTTCCTTGAGGGTTATAAGCTGTGGGAATTTAAGGGATAGGACTAATATACCTTTACAAAAAAAATTCCCAGTTGCTGAAAATCATAGCTGACGACATTTGTGACAAGGCATCAAAAGTGTGGTAAGCTGTCAAAAATGTCATCACACAGGAGCTGGAACTGATGGTTTCTGCCTAAGTCTGACGACGTTCATGGTAGGGCATCACAAACGTGGTAATCTACCACGAATATAATCACTTAGGACTTGGTTTCTGCCTAAGGCTGACGACCTTCGTGGTAGCGTGGTAGGGCGTCACAAATGTGTTAAGCTACCACGAATGTCATCACTTAAGAGCTAGTTTCTGCCTAAGGCTGACGACCTTTGTGGTAGGTCATCACAAATATGGTAAGCTACTAAGAATTTCATCACACAGGAGTTGGATTCTGCCTAAGGCTGATGATCTTCGTCGTTAGGCATCACAAATATGGTAAGCTACCACGAATGTCATCACACAGTTTCCAGCCTGACATGCTGGAGTAAAATAGGAATAACTCTTTGCTCCGATATTAGATTTAGGATAAATTTTTATCGTTGGAAATCTAATTAAATTATCTATATTTTGATAGGTCATTAGTTCAAAAATTCCATGTATAATGAGAGATATTCTTGTTTGAATCTGACTACGGCAATATCTTTCTCAAGAATTCGGTCGATGAGGAATGTTTTGATTCGTCTGATAGGTGGGAGTTATTTGAAGCCTTAATATACATCTAAACTACACATAAAACTATAAAATAACCATGATGTACTATGCATGAGCTTGGTACATGGCTCTAATATTGGTTTAGATTTTTTGGGGTATTACAATATCTCCCCCTTGGAAACATTCATCCTCGAATGATGACTTCTTGAGAGGGGAGAAAAGATAAAATGATGCATATACTGATCATACTAAACTGGCACATGATTTTAGGACTGAATTGAATTCTAAACTGAATATAGCCCAACTGAACATGCATATCTGATGTATGACTGATTAGCTGAACTCATGAATGTATGATAAGCTATGCACTGATACTTGATACCAATTTTATACTGGAATTTTGAACATGTAACTGAATAAGCTTAAGGAAAATTATTACCTTGAGCTAAGTCTGAATTAGCGGAGAAAAGATAAGGGTACTTGGTTTTATGTCTGCTTCTACTTCCCAAGTAGCTCCCTTCATGGACTAATTCCGCCAAAGAACCTTGACTAGAGGGACTTCGTTGTTCCTCAGCCTACGAGTTTGATAGTCGAGGATTTCGACTGGAATCTCTTTATAAGAGAAGCTATTCTGAATGTCAACACTCTGAATAGGGACTACAACTACTGGGTCACCTATGAACTTCTTGTGCAAAGAGACATGGAAGACTAGATGAACTGAGGCTAGATCTAAAGGCAATTTGAGCTCATAGGCTACCTTACCGAAGCGACTGACAATCCTGAAGGGACTGACATATCGGGGACTGAGCTTTCCCTTCTTTCCAAATCTCTTCACTCCCTTCGTGGGAGATATCTTGAGATAGAAATAGTCATCGACCTCGAATTCGAGATCTTTTCTACGAATATCCGCACAAGACTTCTGTTGGCTCTGAGCAGCCCGGAGTCTTTCTCTGATCAATTGAACTTTCTCCGAGGCATTGAATTCTAAGTCAGGCCCTATGACTGCAATCTCACTAACTTCGAACCAACTGATCGGAGAACTACATCTCCTACCATAGAGAGCTTTGAACAGATCCATCTGAATACTGGAGTGATAGCTGTTGTTGTATGCGAACTAAATCAAAGGCAAATGGTCATCCCAGCTTTCCTTGAAATCAATCGCACGCGCCCTTAGCATATCTTCTAGAGTCTAAATGGTCCTTTCTGCTTGACCATCTATTTGAGGATGAAACGCTGTACTGAGATAAACTTGGTACCAAGACCCTTTTGGAACGCTTTCCAGAAGTGAGAGGTAAACTGGGTACCTCTATCTTAGATGATAGATAGTAGAACAATGTGTAATCTGACCAACTCTCTGATATAGAGTTTGGCATAATCCTCAGCTGAGTAAAAGGTAGGAACTAGAAGGAAATAAGCTGACTTGGTCATTCTGTCTACAATGACCCAAACTAAATCATGCTGACGACTATTCTAGGAAAACCCATCACAAAGTCCATGTTTACTTCTTCCCACTTCCAAGTAGGAATAGTGAACTCCTACATGGAACCACTAGGTTTCTAATGCTATATCTTAACCTGTTGACATGTAGAGCACTTATCCACAAACTCTGCAATACTCCCCTTTATCCCACTCCACCAATAGATCTCCCATAAGTCACGGTATATCTTAGTATCCCCTGGATGAATAGAGTATCGCGCACCATGCGCTTCTCCAATAATTTGCTGCATCAATTCATCTACATAAAGAACACACAGACGACCCTGACAATGAAGAACACCATCTCCTTCTTGGGAGAAAACCTCTACTTCTTGACTCTGAAATGACTCTTTTAGCTTGATAGGGTAGTATCTCTATCTTGCTTCTCTTTTACCTCAGAAACTAGGGATGACTCTAAACTACTCTGAACACATACACCACCCTCTGAAGATTCGACTAAGCGAACGCCTAGTCTGGGAAGTTGATGAATCTCCTGAGCTAATTTCTTATTACTATCCTCAACATGGGAAACACTACCCATGGACAGTCGATTGAGTGCGTCGGCCACTACATTGGCCTTGACCGGATGATAAAGGACAATCATGTCATAATCCTTCAAGAGCTCTAACCAACTTCTCTGATGAAGATTAAGATCTTTCTAGGAAAATACATACTAAAGGCTCTTATGATCTATGAAGATTTCTACATGAACACCATATAGATAATGCCTCTAAATCTTTAAGGCAAAGACAACTGCAGCTAACTCATGGTCATGAGTAGGATAACTCTTCTCATGGGGATTTAATTGTCTGGAGGCGTAGGCTATGACTCTACCATGCTGCATGAGGACACAACCTAAACCTACTCTGGATGCATCACATATACTACAAATCTATCGAAATTATCGGGAAGTGCTAAAACTAGAGCTGAGGTGAGTCGAGTCTTCAACTCCTGAAAAATCTTATCGCAAGGTTTTGACCACTAAAACTTGACCTTCTTCTGAGTTAATCTGGACATAGGAGATGCAATATAAGAAAATCCCTTGACAAACCATTGGTAATAGCCATCTAAACCCAAGAAACTCCTGATATCTGATGGAGAGACAAGGTAAGGCCAGTTTCTTATTGCTTCAGTTTTCTAAGGATCTACTCTAATTCCATCACCGAAAACTATGTGGACAAGGAATGCTACTCATCTTAGCCAAAATTTGCACTTACTGAACTTGGAGAACAACTGGTGATCCCTGAGAGTCTGAAGAACAATTATGAGATGGTCTGAATGATCATGCTGTGTGTGAGAATAGACCAGAATATTATCTATGAAGACTATGATGAATATGTCCAAGTACTGCTTGAACACCCGGTTTATCAAGTCCATAAAAGCTGCAGGGTCATTGGTAAGACCAAAGCACATGACTAGAAATTCAAAGTGACCATACCGAGTATGAAAAGTTGTCTTCGGAATGTCACATTCCCTAAATCTGAGATGATGATAGACTGATTTGAGGTCTATCTTAGATAAATAACTGGCACCCTGAAGTTGGTCAAACAAGTCGTCTATCCTAGGCAGCAGATACCTGTTCTTAATCGTGACTTTGTTAAGCTGACGGTAATCGATACACATTCTGAGAGAACCATCTTTCTTGCGCACGAATAAGACTGGCGCACCCCATGGGGATACACTGGGCCTGATGAACCCCTTATCTAAGAGATCCTTCAACTGATCTTTCAGTTCCTTAAGTTCTGCTAGTGCCATTCTGAATGGCAGAATAGAAATAGGCTGAGTATCTGGGAAAAGTTCTATGCTGAAGTCTATTTCCCTTTCGGGAAGAATGCCTGCAAGATATTCGTGAAAGATGTTTAAATATTCATTAACCACTAGGACTGATTCGAGATTGGGAGATTCAGAACTGGAATCCTTAATATGCACGAGATGATACACAAATCTTTAGAAATCATTTTCCTTGCCCGAAGGTAGGAAACAACCTGACCCTTGAAAGATGAAGTGTTACCCTTTTCACTCTAGGACGGGCTCATTCAGGAACTGAAACTGAACTATCCTATTTCTACAGTCGACTATGGCATAGTAGGAATTAAGCCAATCCATGTCGACAATGACATCAAAATCAGTCATCTCTATCTTGACTAAATCTACTGACGTGGATTTCTGAAATATCATAATCGGGCAGTTTCTATATACCCGCCGAGCTATGATGGTTTTACCCACTGGGAAGAGACCAAAAAAAGCTCTGCTAAAATTTTGGGACTGATTCTGAAATCACCTGCTATGTATGGAGTGACAAAAGACAAAGATTCACCTGGGTCTAGCAAAGCATAAACATGAATATGAAAAATCTATAACATACCAGTAACGACATCAGGAGAATTTCCCTGATCCTGTCAGGTTTGAAGAGCATAGACTCTATTTGGGTGTTGCCCACTAGTAGCACTGAAAGTGGCACTCTGCAGGTTCAGGCGACCGGACTGAGCTGTGGAATGATTCTGCTGACCCTGAGGAACTAGCTTAGAACAGTCCCTAACTCTGTGGCCTGGCTTTCCACATCTAAAACAAATGCCTTGACCCGCTCTACACATACCCTAATGGTGCTTACCGCAGGTCTGACACTGAGGATAAGTATGGGCACTACTAACATTGCTTTGAGATTTAGAGCCTGGTGCTCTGTTTTTGTTGCCATCCCTGAACTTTGGCACTGGGGCACTAGCAGAGGAAGGGGCTAGAACTACTGACATAGAATAAAACTACGAATGATTTTGTCCCTTTGATTTGGGCTGAGCAAAACTAAAACTTCCTGCTCTTGCTCTCTTATTCTTCCTCTCCCTAGTCTTAACCTTCTGCTCGTCTATTTTTTGAGCGTGGGTCATGAGCTTGGATAAAGTCATATCACTATTTAGCATCGCAGACTTACACTTATTTACCATGCTATCATTCACCTCTTACATGAACTTTCTCATCTTAGCCCTATTGTCTGCAACCATATGAGGGGCATATCTGGCTAGCTGAGTAAATCTGAGAGAATACTCTCTAACTGTCATATTTCCTTGCCTGAGATTGATGAACCCAATAACCTTGGCCTCTCTCAGCTCTAAAGGGAAAGAATCTATATAAGAAAGCCGTGACAAATTCTTTCCACTCACCAGGACCTGCATCCTCTAACCTTTCTGCTAACTACTGCTTGTACCAAGTGTGAGCGATATCCTACAATTGCTATGCGGCTAACTCCGCACTCTAATAAGAAGTGACCCATGATATCAATGACCTTCTGGACTTGGTCAACGAATTCCTAAGGATCCTCATCTAGCTAAGACCCAAAGAAGGATGGAGAGTTCATTCGGGTAAATTCCCGAATCCTAGGTATTGTTGAATTGGCCACTGGGTTGGCCGAAACGACTGCTGGTCATACATTCTGGGCAACTACAGACTGAGCAAGAGTGGTAAATGAGGTCCTGAACTCTGTCTTAGACATGTTCGCCCAAAGGATCTTTGGACTGAGGAGCTAGCTGATTTCTTCTCTTTGGAGGCATGTTTTTAAAATAAGAGAAGAGTAGATTAGACTAAGAGACTGACTTGAAAATATGCTTACTAGCACGACATGAATACTGGAGAAAGGGAACTGTTCCTAAAACATCTCATAGCCTCTTGTACATAAATGTGGCACGCAACACACCCATGCACAAGACTCTACTAGATGCAGCTTTTAGAATTCCTAGGACTCTATTGAACCTTAGTCTCTGATTCCAAGTTCATAACGCCTCAATTTTTTTAACCGGAATGCTACACATTGCTTATGACCCAAGGGATCGTAAGCTAACCCATGACTGATATTTGTACCTGTAGACTACAATTCATGACATAATAATGCAGAAAACATGCACAATAGGCCATAAGGTTCAACTGAAATAATATAATATCCATATGGGCAAAAAATACCCAAAACAACTGGAAACTAAATCTGAAAGCTAAATTTGAGCATAAATCCAAAATCCTTTAAGTACTGTCTGAAATATGGAGTTGAAGGAACATGTCTCCAACTAGCTCTATAAAACTAAACTAAAGAAATAAATGAATAAATCAAATAATGTCGTCTTCAAATAAAGAGGACTTACTGTAACTATATATGCTAAATACGACTGCAGCTGCTGGTCTAGGACTCGTGCCTTTGATCCTATGGTGTAACATGAAAAGAAAGTACCATAACGCAAATGCATCAGTACAATTGGAGTACTGAGTATACGAGTGAGGTAGGCTAATGTAAGGGTTTACATGCATAAATAATACTATTAACTGACTTATATGAACGTAAGAGTACAAACAAACATACATAGTAACTAAGATCATGAGTACGTGATGGCTAAATCAGTAAGCTGATAACATGGATGACTTTATCTGACAGCCCTGAATATGGTTGAACTCTCTAAGTTCTGTGCTTTAACTGAATTTGATCGTATCTAACAGTCCTGGTATACAAATATCTAAAGAACTGTCTGAGTTCTTTTACTAAGACAGATACTGAAACTGTGGGAGGTAGTTATTTAATAGACATGCCCCATATGTACTATTATGGCAAATATGGGGTCCAATCTCTGCCCTGACTAGAAGGGTCTCAGTACCGCGCCACTGGTAAGGACAACATATGAGAAGCCCTCATATAACAGGTAACTCTAGTGAGAACGGTTAGAACCCTTATATAATTGGTTAAGCCACCTCATCTACCCTTATATAACAGGCTGCGATGTCTCAACCTATGTTGGCTACATAGTTCTGGAATGCAAGGATAACTGCTAAGAATCACACCCTCATATACAGGTGAGTTCCTATCCTTGGGTTCACTCGGTGCTAACTCCTACTCCCGTCTGAAGAGACTAAACATGATTTAATTGATTGTACATGGAAAGATTAACTAACTTCCATTGACTGATGGAGTAGTACTATTATCTTAGAGTTAACTGGGATCATGAGATTTCTGAGGTTTCTTGTATACATTTTGTGATAAATTACATTTATGTGAGTGATTATGGGTAACTCACTTATTTTGAGGGCTTATGGTGGATGATAGTTGGGTAATTTTTGTAATACTCATGAGTTTGCCAACTTGGTGAGTCAATTCTTGAGGTTAGAATGTTTTGGAGTAGTATTCATGAGCTTTCAATTATGTGTATAACATGCTTAATGTAAAAACTTGTGTTCTGTGTAGTCATTGTAGTACTAGCTTGAATTTCTTGAGTGTAATAGAAGTGTGGAGTCTTCTCTGATTATGATTCTTAGAGTTAAGAGTTTTTCGAGGATGAATAAATCCTTAAGTATGGGGTGATGATCTTAGGTGGATTTATGCACCTTAGGGTTGTTATCTGGGGCTTAATTAGTCTTATTTTGAGGATGTCTCTTGGGCTTAATGAGTAATTTTTTGTATAAATAAGCATATAAGTGTTATGTAATGTAATTGGAATGTCTAAAGTGTGTTCATAGTGAATTGGGAGTCAAAACATTGAGTTAAGAATCAAGGGACAAAAGCTAGTACTCTTAGCTTGTGCTATTGCAGTTACTAGTTTGTGGTCTTGAATTGTAGGTGGGTATATGATCTAATGTGTGGTGTTTAATGTTGTGGGAATCATGGGAGTTAATCATGATGATAAACTGATGCTAAACAATCTGTAATTCACATGGAAACAACACCGCAATATATGGAATCAAAGAACAAAAGCATGGGACAAGGGTTGATCAAAGCTGGACAAGTTGATGTGCTTGGCATGCCATGTTGACTAGGTGCTGAGATATGGTTGTTTCACGCCCTTGGAAACTTCCTTAATGTTCCATTCCAGTGATACACCACATTTTTGGCATGCCACCTTGCCAACATGGCACAATATTAGCGTGGCACGCCAATAGATTAAAATCGGCAATTCATGTCCTACTATATATAGGATACTTAAGCACTTGTGTAAACACATTGACGACCTTTGTACTTGAAGTTAGGATGTATAACACTTCAATTAGAATTTTTATTCCATTACTTTGCTTTTTTTTTAGATTTTAACATGGATTATACTCTTCTGATACTTATTATGACTATAATTGGCTAAACACCTTTTTTCGAGGTTAAGGCCAAGAACATGAGAACTATTGTTTGGAATTGATTTTGTTATGGTTAATTATTATATTTATTTGTTTTTTATCCTTTTTATTACTATTTTAAGGATTCTCTTCCCTTAAAATACATGTTATAACTCTATTGTGGATCCAAAAGGATGAATTGTAGGATTGAATGTGCGATGAATAGAATAGGATTGCAATCTTCATTAATTGATGTTATAATTTGCACTTAGGATAGAAATATATGTAAGTGCCCTATTTGTTCCAAATATAGGATGAATACAAAAGAAATTAACTTAGTTCTCACATCCTCGCTCAATGATGTAGTTGTGGGGGCTAATTAAGTAATCGATTAGAGGTTCGAAGCCATAGTCATACCACTGATCCCATGAACCAAAAACCAATATAATTAACCTAACCAATGAAGTTGCACAATGTTGTATGATTGTTTGCATAGCCTTAACCCTGAGATTTTTTCACTGATTGTTCATACCTTTAATTTACAGTATTATTTTAGCTTACATTATGGTTACTTATAAGATAAAAACTCTTTAAGATATGTAGCACTTCATTAATATTATTAGTGAATTAAGCTTTGATAGTTATTATTATAAGTATTAGAGGAATCGATATGGATTTATCCACCGCAGATCATTAGCCCAGTCAATTATAATTATTTAGGGGCAGATGACATTGGCCAATTTTTTAGATTGGCTCTACCCAAGTTTGTAGGGGCCCTAGGTGAGCATGCATTCAAGTTTATGAGCAATTGTGCTGAGAGGATATGTAATTTGGGCTTCGTAAGGGTGTGTGGTATGAACTACACCATATTTTAGTTTGATCAAGTAGCTAAACAGTGGTGGAGGTGAGGTAGATCTCCCTCTGTGACATGGACTCAATTTTTTAAGACTTTTTTGAAGAAGTATATGATACGAGCCAAACGTCCATCTTAGCCTTTGATACTATCATTCGAGGCCAACATATGGAGAACCCGATTTTGGACACATTGAAGGTCCGAGAGTATACATAGGAAAGACATTGTGGGAACTCAATAGGGTAATCCCGTGTGTGTAACGTTGCGTGGGGGCTTGGCTTAATGCTCGAGATCTACAAGTGTTGAAATAAAAAACACCCACAGTTTGGATCATTGAAGAGGTGTCCATTCATTAGTGTATTAACACTCCAAGACCGCCCCTTCATTAAGGGTGTCTTGGTCATTTTATGTCACCCCTTGACACTCTATAGATACCCCTTTCATTAAGGGTGTGTTAGTTATTTTATATTCATTTTGTAATAGGCTATAAATAAACTTCTTAGGCTTATTTTTAGCTTAGTTATTGAATGATATTGAAAGAACTCATCTCTTGAGAGAGAGTGTTGTAACCATAACTAGGGTAGCAATTAGTGAGGAAACACTAGTGTTTTATTTTGGCTTAGAAACATTAGTGCTAGAGGAGATTGGCATCCCTCTAGTTTCAATGTAAGAGTTTGGTGTTAGTTATTATGGGATTTAGGGGTATTAAATTTTGAGAAACATCTTGGTTCTTAGGTTTTATAATATCTCTATGTCAAACTATCTTTATCTTATTGCATTTGTTGTTTTGTTTCCATTATCATGTCTTTGTTGTTGCTGCCATTGTTTTTGTTGTATCTTGTTCTTGGTTTTCCTAGTTGTTCTTGGTTGTTTTTGTGTTCCGTATCATTTGGTATCAAAGCAAGGATTAATTTCGTTCCTACAAGAACAATCTTGGGCCTGTTAACTTGAAAATAAAATAAGGGTTGAAAAATCAAAAATCTCAAAAAGAAAATTTTGTCACAATTTTGTACCTAGGCCAAAACTTGAGGCTTGTTTTTATATTTTTTGATTGTTTCTGGTGTTATCCCCTTCTTGACTGATACTAAAGGAGTCGAGATCTAAATTTTGAGTCATTTTCAAGTTGTTCTTGATATTTGAAGGTTGTTGTTGTTATGGATCTAAGCTTGTTTGTGAGTTGTTATTGTGGATTGGTGGCTTGAAATGTGTTGTTGTTGTTATGGATTTCAATCTGAACTAAAAGAAACAAAAATCATTCAATTTGGAGCTCATTCAACTTGGATTCAATTTTTGAGCGTTTTTGTTGTTCTTGTTGTTCTTCATGTATTATTGAGCAAGAACACTCAAAGGGGTATTGTTTGATCTTAAAGAGTGGATAAACAAGGTGTGGTCTTTGCTAGTCTTGAAACCTATCCTAAAAAATTACCAAAGAAGTAAGGAGATAAAAGTGTTTCAAAATTTGTATTACCAAAAGGGAGAAACAATACCTACCAAGACAAAACAAAAGAGGAAAGAGCCAATAACCTTTCAAAAAGGTGCTAGGAAGTCAAATATTTTTGAATTCGAAAAAGAGGCTCCAAATCTTGTTGTTTCCCTTACAAGACTGATTTCCAATCATCCATAGTTGAAAATTAATCAATACAGATTGAAGACAAGAAAATTTTTCAAATTTCAACAATTCCAACGCCCAATCATAGGTTGCCACATGCTGCCACATTATCACCCCTCAAAAATGACCTTAGGCTCAAATTTTCAGATTCTTAGTTGCTTTTTCTTGTTCCATTAGTTACATTTATTATTCTAAGTACTAATTGACAAACTAGTAATCACCTACTAGATTGTAAGTTAGTTTTGAGTCTGTTTTATTCATGTTTGCATTCCTGATGTTGGGTGTATTTATGCATTCTAGTGTCACTATTCTAGTTGTTTTAGCCTTTTTTTGAGGATGATTCTATGATATATGGGTTTATAATGATATAAATATGTTAAATCGTGTGTTTATAAGGTTCAATATGAATTCCAAGTAAGTTGGTACTTTAAAGAGTCAATTAGAGTTCAATCGGAGAAACTAGTCTTTCTAGCTTGAGCTAGTTGCTTGTCTAGTCTATCTTGTTGAATTCTATTAAGTTCTATGTATTAATTATGGTTTTAAATATGTTATTATATGTTGAAAAGTTTTTATGAGTGTTCAAAATTCAAATGAGTCAAGTAAAGAGTTGAAACTTGAAGTGAAAGATCATGGAAATTTGCCTAGTCTAGGCTCTTGTTTTGATTAGTCGTGATGGATTTTGTGTGTTTGTACTTCAAATAAGTGTGGTTTTTTCTTGTAGGATCTTTTTTGAACTTAATATGATGATATATTGATGATATAAAGGTAAGAAAATCATTGGAAATACACTACAAGACAAGGGATGAAAGGAGGAAGGACCAACACTTAACCAAAATTCAGAGGACAACTTCCAGTAGCACCATGCGATTTGCGTGCATTGTATGCTCTATTCCTATGGAATAGAGGGTGAGTAGCATGCTCCATTCCATAGTAATAGAGTGTGCAATGCATGGTCTACTCCATCCCTGGGCATTTCAAGCTAAATCAACTTCTACATAGACTTGGCTTACCCTTATGCTATAAATACATGTTGTATCATGTTTTTACTTATCTTTTGACATATTTTGGAGATCAAGGGGCTGATAAAACTTTATCATTAGGTATTTATTATTTTTATTTAGTTCATACATGTTTTTAGTCACTAATTACAAGCTTTTGATTACGATTATGACTATGCATGGCTAAATGCCCTTTTCCGGGGTTGAAGCCAAGATCATGATTACTTTTTTTTAATTAAGTTCATTTAACTTTGCTTATCAATATTGATTGTGTGTTCATCTTTTATTTAACTATTTTAAGGATTCGTGACCCTTATAATATATCAATTGTCTACCTTTTGATCTAGGGAGAGGGAATAGGGGATAAAATAAAGAGATGAAAAAAGTTTGGGTTTTTATTCTTTTATGAAGTAAAGAATTGAAATTAGCAACTAGGAAAGGGATGTAATTAGTAGTAGAACTTGATTTAAACATAGGATGATAGCTTAAATAATCTAATTGGATCATTACATCCCCACTCAATGATGTAGTTGTAAGGTTCAACTTAGGTAAAGGATTTGAGGTTGGGAAACCATAACCATGCAAATAACCCTACGAATCTACAACTAAGATAAGAAAGTTAATGAATGGAGTTCAACAACATAGTATGATAGTTCAAAGTGCTTCAAACCTGGGTTTTCTCTTATTGATTGTTTCATTATCTTTACATTACACATTGTTTACTTTTCTCTAGTTATAAATTCCAAACTCTCTTTTTGGTTATGCTCGCATCAATTGGATCAAAATTGTGAACTAAAATAGAGTTATTGTCAAATCAAGTCTCTATCGGATCTATACTTGGCTTCTTAAAGGCTACTATACTACTTTGTAAGATCACGTAAACTTGCTTATGCGCTTGGGCGCTATCAAGTTTTTGGCGCTGTTACCGGGACTTGTTATTTGGCTACTGTTTATTTCAGTTCTACTTTTAGATTTATTTGGTGTTTTTATGCTTGGTATTGGTTTTGTTATTTCTAGAAATAGGTTTCTATATTGATAGGATAGTAAGGGATCAGAGGTTGGTAGAACCAAGCCCTGAACCCGAGCAAGACTTTCACCAATGCAGAATAGAAGCAATATTTCTCCGTAGAATTTCTCAAATCAAAGAAGACCAAGAGAATACTGTTCCAATAGATGAACAACAAGCAGCCCGAAAGACAGTTAAGGAAGTGGCAGTCCCACTTCCGATGAACTTAACTTTCCCAATTTAAAGACCGATAGCTGGGGGGAATTTTTAGTTAAAACACATTATGGTGCAGCTTCTCATCAGTAGTGGATAGTTTGTAGGGCTTTCACATGGGGATTTACAAGTCCACATGCACACCTTTATTGAGCTTACTAATACATTCATTCTGACTGGGGTGAGTACAGATTATATAAGGCTGACACTATTTCCCCATTCACTTTTGTGGGAAGCTAAAAGGTGGTTTAATATGGAGTCGGCCAGTTTAATCGCATCATGGGATGACTTAGCCAGAAAGTTCCTTATCAAGTTCTTTCCATCAGGCAAGACTGCGAGACTTCGTAGTAAGATAGTGAGCTTCAATCAGAAGCCTGATGAAAATCTTTATCATGCATAGGAAATTTTCAAGGCTCTTCTTCAGGATTTCCCACACCACTAACAATCCAATGAGTTACTTGTTCATACTTTTGTAGAAGCTCTTGATCATAATACAAAGATTTTGCAAGATTCATCCTCAGGTGGTCAAGTGCTGGAGTTGACTTATGATAAGTTATACACATTACTGAACCACATAGCATAAGGAAATCCAGAGTGGCATTCAGATTCTAGAAGTTCCACAAAAAGAATTGCAGGTGTATTGGAGGTGGACCAATTTATAGCCTTATCAGCACAGGTTTTTGCATTATAAAATTTGATCAACACTCAGTTTAGTAGCATGAAGTTGGGAGCAGCACAACTTGCTACCACAGTTAATTCCATCCAACAAGCTGTAGGTTGGTGTGAAGTACGTGGTAATAGTGGCCACTTAGAAGCTATGTGTGTCTCTAATCCAGAATCAGTGATTTATGTGGACAATGCTCAAAGGCCAAATTATGGTAATGCCTACAACATAAAGTGGCAGACTCAATCTTAGAACGTACAGCAATATCAAATTCCATGGCTACAGGCCCAAACTACTCAGTAAACTAGCAATATGGAGGAGATAATGAAACAACTCTTAGCTAATCAGACAGTTTACTGCACACTTAAAAAATTGCAAGTGGCTCAAAGAAGCTAAGGGTTTCAAACTAAGCAGTTACAGCAAGCATTAAATACTAGCACACAAGATAGTTTTCCAGCAGATATAGAAAATTCAAAGCAGGTTATCGCAATTACCTTGGAGAGTGGTAAAGAGCTTCATGGAGAACCTCCCAAGGCAGCAAAGGAGGTAGAGGTTGATATGGTGACTAAATAGATACATGAAGAAGTTGCTAAAAATCATGGAAGTTTTGAGTACTTGAAAGAAAAAGTTGTTGAACCAGAAGTGAAGAAGACACCACCACCACCCTTCCCTCAGAGGCAAATTAAAGCCAACGAGGATGAAATGTTCAAGAATTTCTATGATACATTCAGAGAGCTGCATATCAATTTACCTTTATTAGATATTTTGCAAAGCATGCCTACGTATGCAAGGTACTTAAGGGATGTGGTGGCTAGTAAGGTAAAATTACAGGATGTGGGAGCTATAATACTCACTGAAGAGTGTAGCGCTGTGATAACACAGAAAATCCCCAAGAAATTAAGAGATCAGGGGAGGTTTGATATCCCTATTCAAATTGGAAGCAAAGTGGTCCATGCACTGAGTGACATAGGGGCAAGCATAAATTTGATGCCCCTATCGTTGTTTAAAATATTGGGATTAGGAGAGCCTAGATCGAACACTATGGTGTTGCAGCTGGCAAATGAGTCATTTACATATCTGGATAGAATAATTGAGGATGTCCTCATAAAGTTTGGTAAATTTATTATACCTGCTGACTTTATTATTCTTGATTTTGAAGCAGATTAACAAATACCAATTACCTTAGGGCATCCATTCTTAGCAACTGGAGGGGCCTTGATTGATGTTAGAGAAGGCATGCTCAAAATGAGGGTAGATAATGAAGAAGTTGTATGTGATATCTATAACACCCATTTTGAATTTCCAAATAAAAGATTTGTGTATGATCAATGCTATTGAAAAGGAAAAGTGTGGGGTGGTTAATCCACCAAAGACCTTTTTGGATTACCTGATTGAGCGGCCCAAGTTGAATCCACCATTTCCCAATATGATGAAGGTTGAATTTAAAAGAGATTTTGACCTTGAGAGTGAAAACTCAAGAGGTCAGAAATGAATGAAAAATAGCTTCCAAATGTGAGTAAAAGGGTGAAGGAATATGGTTGAGTTGAGTTGGTTCGTTCCGCGACACTAAATCAGGGTTGCTTGGGAGGCAACCCAAGTTAATTAGGTATGTTTTATTTTCACTTTTTAGTTTGTATTTCATATAGTTTTTGTTTTTGGTTGAGTCACAAGTTAATAGGAAGTCTAAGTACCATAAACTTGAGCTAAGAAGCATAGGAAAAACTAAGTGTGGGGTCCTACGGGTCTCCTTTATATGTTAAGATGCTACTAGCTAGGCCTAAAGGCCTCAGGGACTATTTCTATCTCTTACCTTTAAATTCAACTTCGGGGACAAAGTAAATTTTTAAGTGTGGGTAGGGAAATTCCTAAATTTTGGCTTAATTTTAAAAAAAAAGTGTGTAAGATATTCTTTATTGGTGCTATTTTATATTACATGATGCAAATGGATTTGTTTGTAAAAGCATATTGATTGAGTGAATTGCTACTTTTGAAAATCCTAAGCTCATGTTTATGACTCTTATACTTGTTGACTTAATTGTGAATTTATGCTATTATTTGGTTGAGAGTCTATAATGATCCTATTGAGTTGAGCATGTGCCATGTACGTGTGAGAATTTTGTATATTCCTTGTCGCATGTGATGTCTAGAACTTTCCCGATATATATGTGAAGCGAAATAAAGAATGTGGGTTTAGGAGATGATATAGGCATTTCTTTGATAGCCTTGTTTTATACCTTCTATTTGTCCTACTCTAGTGCATTATCCTAGTAAAACCCCATTGAGCCTTTAGCTTTTTCTTTGGCAACCTCATAAGTAACCTAATCCCTTCTTTGATAGACCACAATTTGATCCAAAATACTCCAAAGTGCTTTAATGAAAAATTAAATTAGTAAGGAGTGTGAGAAATTGAAGATGAAAAAGGTGAAGTTGATGCCCTAAGGTAATAGTTATTAGTGTCTATAATTGATGGAAGGTGGATGGGTGTGATATAATTTATGCTAAAAATATTGTCATGGTTGTGAAAAAGAGAAAAATTAATTCATATGGTAGTAAACTATATGCCCACCATTTGTTTGTGAAAATACTTGAAAGAGATGGGGCAAAAACAAAAGATTTGGAGGGATGAAATGTGAAATTTGGTTAGTGGAGAGTGGTTTTAAATGTTTAATGTAGTGTATTAAAGCGTTTATAGAGGTTAGTCACCATTCCCAAAATAGTCCTACCCGTCTCTTAGCCTACATTATAACCTGAAAAGGTCCTAACTGATCCTAAGCTTTACATTCTGATATTAGCAAAGCATTACATGAAGGGCAAGCCTATGATTTATTGTGTGTAACTTTTGAATTCTTTGTGAGAGTGAGCATAATTTGATTCTTATGCCCATCATATTGTGAATTGTATTATTGTGAGTGATTATGGGTAACTCTTTTGTTATGAGGGGCATATGTTTGATGAATATGGGTGATTTGTAAGATGTCCTTGATTGAATGATAAGCATGAGTTTGCCAACTAGGTGAGTCAATTCTTGAGGCTAGGATGTTTTGGAATAGTGTTCATGAACTTTCTATTGTGTAAGTAACATGCTTAGTGTAGTAACTTGGATTCTATGTAGACATTGTAGTACTAGCTTGGGTGTCTTGCATTTAGTAGAAGTATAGAGTCGCCTTAGTTGATGATGATTATATTTAATAATTATTTGAGCACGAACAAGTCTTTAAGTGTGGGGTGGTGATGTTAGGTGTATTTATGCATTCTAGTGTCACTATTCTAGTTATTTTAGCCTTGTTTTGAGGATGACTCTATGCTATATGGGTTTATAATGAAATAAATGTGTATAAAATTCTCAAATCATGTGTTTATAAGGTTCAAAGTGAATTCTAAGTAAGTTGGTACTTCAAAGAGTCAATTAGAGTTCAATCGGAGAAACTAGTCTTTCTAGCTTAAGCTAGTTGCTTGTCTAGTCTATCTTGTTGAATTCTATTGTTTTCTATGTGTTACTTATGGTTTTAAATGTGTTATTATATGTGGAACAAGTTGTTATGAGTGTACAATTTCAAATGAGTCAAGGAAATATTTGAAACTTGAAGTGAAAGATCATGGAAATTTGCCTAGTCTAAGCTCTTATTTTGATTCATCGTGATGGATATTGTGTGTTTGTACTTCTAATTCATGTTGTGTGTTCTTTTAGGATCTTTTTTTAACCTTAATATGATGATATATGGATGATATAAAGGCTTTAAAATCATTGGAAAGGCACCACAAGACAAGGGATGAAAGGAGGAAGGACCAACACTTAACCAAAAATTGGAGGACAACTTCTAGCAGCACCATGCAATTTGCGTGCATCGCATGCGCTATTCCTATGGAATATAGGGTGCGTCACATGATCCATTAAATAATAATATAGGATGCTATGCATGGTCTACTCCACCCCTGGGCGTTTCAAGCTAAATCAACTTCTACATGGACTTGGCTTACCCTTATGCTATAAATACATATTGCATCACGTTTTTACATATTTTTGACATATTTTGGATATCAAGGGGCTGATAAAACTTCATAATTAGTTTTTATTGTTTTTATTTAGTTCATACATGTTTTTAGTAGTTAATTAAAACCTTGTGATTACGATTATGACTATGCGTGGGTAAACGCCCTTTTTCGAGGTTGAAGCCAAGAACATGATTACTTTTATTTTGAATTAAGTTTGTTTCACTTTACTTATCAATATTGGTTGTGTGTTCATCTTTGATTTAACTATTTTTAGGATTTTTGACCCTTATAATATATCAATTTTCTACTTTTTGATCTCGGGAGAGGAAATAGGGGATAGAATAAGGAGATGAACAAAGTTTGGGTTTTTATTCTTTTATGAAATAAAGAATTAAACTTAGCACCTAGGACAGGGATGTACTTAGGAGCCGAACTTAATTCAAACATAGGATGATAGCTTAAATAACCTAATTGGATCATTACATCCCCGCTCAACAATGTAGTTGTAAGGTTCAACTTAGGTAAAGGATTAGAGGTTGGGAAATAATAATCATGCAAATAACCCTATGAATCTACAACTAAGATAAGAAAGTTAATGAATAAAGTTCAACAACATAGTATGATTGTTCAAAGTGCTTCAACCCTAGGTTTTCTCTTATTGATTGTTTCAAAATCTTTACATTACGCATTGTTTACTTTTCTCTAGTTATAAATTCCAAACTCTTTTATTGGCTGCGCTCGCATCAAGTGAATCAAATTGTGAACTAAAATAGAATTTTTGTCAAATCAACTCTCTGTGGGATCGATACTTGGCTTCTTGAAGGCCACTTTACTACTTGATAAGACCACGCACACTTGCATGTGCGCTTGGGCGTTGTCAATTCCTTGTGTGTTTTTTATCTTTTTGATCTATTGTAAATCCATGGCTGAAGTGTTAACCAGATTTCATTTGAATCTTTCAAAGGTAAATCCACTCTAAACATAAGTAGAACTCACCCCTCAATGTCTCACGAAGTAAAAACTAACTTACAACACTTGTGAGACCAAGTGTGAGGTATCCAAAGTGAGGAGAGTATGAGGATACTTTTGAGCTAACTAGTTTGTTATTTTTCTTTGTTGTTGTCTTACTTAGGTATCATGGGTGATACTTTCAAGGCCACTTGTGAAGATTTTAAACGGAACCTTGAAAAGTTACGCCATTTGATATCCACACTTAGACCACCAAATCCAATTCCTTTTGTCCAAGCGCTACTTAATCGGAAAATCCCTTGTGATAAGAGCTCCTCAAAGGAGAAAAGGATGCCATAACACACTCCAAAGTGAAGGCCAACACTCATGTGAGCTACAAGGTAAAAATTTTATCTCCTATACTCCTATAAACTTAGAATATTGTGATGTGGCTACTAGAACAAAGTGAATATAGTTGGTGGTTTGCCTAGAGGAGAATGGAATGAGACTTCCATTTGTGATACTCTTGATATTTCTAGGTTGCAAAAATATCCAATTCTTGTTGTAAGTAAGAAAGTACTAGTTGATCTTAGAGATGACAAAATTGATTCTTCTTATAAGAATGATTTGTGTCCACCTGGTGCTAGCACTTGTAACATGGATGAGGTTCTATTGCTGAGTAATAAGAGTATTCACACACTAGTTGACCCTTCTAAAAACTAAGGTGAGTCTACGTTGGTATGTGAGTTGCCAACAACTAGTGAGGGTATGCAAAATGATTAATCGGGTGAAGATGACCTTGATTTTCTTGAATATTTAGGAAACCCGAATTGTGATTATTCTTGTGAAGATGGATTTGATTGTGATCCATTTGCTGCCCGTGGTGGTTTGTATCTATGTGAGGATTACTCTTGTGAAAGAGAATATGGTGTGTGTTTAGAAATTCCATCTACGTCTTCTCTATGTGTTTCTTATATTGGACATACTTCTAGTGGAGATCTTGAAACTAGTAGTAAGTGCATACATGAGAACCCTATATTTGAAGATGACTTGTGGAACACCTTTCTCAACCCTCTTTTTTCTTATGATATTTCCAATGGTGATAAAGAGGGTATGCCTAATTTTAAGGATGGAACCTCAGGGAAAAGTAAGAAGGGTCGAGACCTAAGCCCTTGCCTACTTCTCCAGTTTGACCCCAGTAATCTCTTGGGGTATGGAGATTGTTTACATCTAACTTGTTTCTTAGTATACACAATAAGAAAGGCTTAAATGAGGATGTTGGTATCCTTCCCTATAATGGAAAGTCTTTCTTGGGGATTCATAATCCACTTGAGGGGCCCATATTGTGCAAGGGAAAGAATTCCAACCAAGATAAAGGGTTAAAAAGGGGGAGTCATGAAAGGCTCCAAGAGGGTTCACTATTGTGTGTTTCCATTCTTGACCAAGGTTTTATCGCTTGTAGGTCAAGAAGAGAGTCTTCTCTTGAAACTACATCGGATCAACCTTATTTGTGTGATACCTTTCTTATATGTGTATATAGAGATGGTGGCTTCCATAGCCAACTCCTTCGTGCATTTTTCAATATATTTCTAATGTTTGACATAAAGGATCCTTGGCTATATTTGAAGTGTGTACCACCGTGGCATGATGATGTTATTTATTGTACTAACCCTAACTCTTATGCTATGAGAATGTTATGCTTGTTTGTCCTTTCTTTGGTTTTGTAAGGTAGGGCTTCGAGGTCTTATCTTTTTAAAGAATGGGAGAATTATATGATCCAAATGGTCATCTTAACCTTTGATGCCATCATTCGAGGCCAATACATGGAGAATCTAATTTTGGACACATTGAAGGCCCGAGAGTATGTATGGGGAAGCCATTATGGGCACTCAATAGAGCAATCCCATTTGTGAAAGGTTGCATTGGGGCATGCCTTGATACCCGAGAGCTATACGTGTTGAAGTAAAAACTACCCACGGTTTGGACCATTGAAGAGGCATCCATTCATTACTGTCTTAACACATAAAGACCGCCCCTTTAGTAAGGGTGTCTTGGTTATTTTATGTCCCCCTTTGACACTCCATAAATGTCCCTTTCATTAAGGGAGTGTTGGTCATTTTATCTTCATTTAATAATAGTCTATAAGTAGATTTCTTAGGCTTATTTTTTAGGTTGTAACCATAACTAGGGTAGCACTTAGCGTGGAATCATTAGTGTTGCATTTTGGCTTAGAAACATTGGTACTTGAGGAGATTGACGTCCCTATTGTCTCCATGTAAGTATTTGTTGTTAGTTATTTTGGTATTTAAGGCTCTTAACATTTGAGACACGTCTTGGTTCTTAGGTTTTGTAATCTTTCTATGTCAAACTAACTATCTTTATCTTTTGCATTTGTCGTCTTATTTCTATTATCGTGTGTTTTTTGTTGCTGTCATTATTTTTGTTGTATCTTGTTCTTGGTTTTCCTAATTGTTCTTGGTTTTTTTGTGTTTCGTATTCGTTGTTGTATCACTATATGCCTCTCGACCTATTCAAGCGTTTGAGAGATTAGTTTATTTCACTAAAGCAAGGCTCTACGACTGTAGTAGAGTATGGGGTAAAGTTCTATAAGTTGTTCAGGCATGCCACTCTAATTCTATGGACTGAGTATGAGCAAATTCAGTGTTTTGTCGGGGAATTGAAACTTCCACTTTGATGGATACCTAGACTTTGGTTGTGGCAAAGCAAATCTTTTATGGATATTTTTTACTATACCCAGACTATAGAAAAGATACATCATGAGGCCCAAGGTAGTAGTGATAAAAGGCAGCATCAGCAGGGTAGTTATAGTGAAAGTCGTAGCGGCTCACAATTTAGAGGTAGAGGTTTTCTAGTTAGGTACCACCAGCGTCAACTTTATTAGCATTAGGGTTAGTCTAGTAGGACCATCCAAGTAGTGCTTCAGATTTCATATAAGGGTCGGCTTAGTTATAGTGATATTAGTGGGAAGAGTAGTGGCCAGCCTTCAAGGGGTGTACAGTTGGGGACTTGAGGACAAGGTGGCCAATCTAGGTCAGCCAGACCTTTTTGATAAGGTAGAGTTCCTCGGGCATGTTATGATTGTAATATTATAGGCTATTTTGCCAAAGAGTGTCCCCGATGTGGGGTAATTAAGCCTTCAATGTGAAGTGTCCACAAAAATCATATTTGTGCCACCTTTAGCTAGGGGAAGGGGGTGCACAAGGTCTCAAGGGTGGTCCTTAGGTTTTTAAAGAAGCTCCTCATATAGGTCAGGCAGGTGGTACAATAGACATCCATACTAAAGATAGACGAGGTCACTTATATATTGGTTATGGTAGGTCGTAGGCTAAGACTTTGGATGAAGTGATCACAAGTATGATTTTAGTATGCCATCAACTAGCTTTAGCTTTATTTGATTTGGTCTCTACATATTCTTATGTTTCTACTTATTATGCACCTTAGTAAGGGTTGTCTTGGGAGCCATTATTTGTGTTGTTGTGTGTAGCTACTCTAGTGTATGATTTTTTAATAATAGATCGAGTCTATAGATTTCCCCCTACTATGCGATCTTGGATTAAGTTGCCAAGATCATTACTTTAGCCATCTCTGGCATACCGATGATTATATGGCATAGTTATTTTAGCTACATGCTGATAGGGATATATTTTATATTCGAGCTAGGAGATAGATATCAAGGGGTTGTGTGTCTTACCTTTCTTATGTTCACGATATTAGTAAGAAAAGTCCCTTGTTTAATTCTATTCCTATAGTCTATGACTTTCCTAATGTTTTTCCTACCGACATACCTGGCTTTTTTCCTAAGCGTGATATTAAGCTTGTTATTAAACTCGAGCCAAGCACCTGATTTATTTGTATGACTCCTACTGAGCTAAAGGAGATAAAAAATCATCTTCAGGATCTTATAGGTAAAGGTTTTATTAGGCCAAATGTATTACCTCAGGATGCTCCAATTCTATTCATAAATAAAAGGATTATTCTATACATATGTGTATCGATTATAGGCAGCTGAATAAGGTGCCAATGACGAATATGTATCCTAACCTCATATCAATGATTTATTTGTGTAAGGCTTAAGTCATCGACAGACACTCAAAGTTATTCCGAAAATTTACTTAAACTCATCAACTAAGGCCTGTACCTATCAGGCCCCTAACCCACCCGTATTTTGATCCAATCAAGGTTTTTTACTTAATCAGCAAAAGGTATCTAAAGAGTGTGTTACACTCGCCTTACATGACACAAACGATGAATTAAACGAGGACACTTGGCATTGAATTCAAAATTAATTAAAAAATATTCCATAACTAAATTAAATTATAATTAAAAAAATTATAACTTTTTTTAAAGAAAAAAACTAAACCCCCTGCCCCTCCCCGCCTCCCTCCCCCCACCCTTCTCTTCCACATCTTGTACTCAAAAATCCTCCGGCGTAGCTCCATTTTTTTTGATAAAATTCTTCCTCTTCTATAATGATAAATGTAATGGAGAAAACTCAAAATGGATTGATGAAGATGAAATAGCTTATTGATTTATGAAAATAGAATTTTTTATTTTTTTTAATTAAATTTACAATTTTGTTGATTTGTGGAAAAAAATGAATTTACATTTTTTCAGCAAAGTTCTATTTTTTCCAGCAAAGTTTCATTTTTTCTGACAAAGTTTTATTTTTTTCGGCAAAGTTCAATTTTTTTTTAAAAACTTATGGTGGAAAAGAATTAAGAATAAGATCAAACTAAGAACGAAAAAATTCAAATCAAATTCAAACATAAATTCAAAATTAAGAACAAAAAAGTAGAAAAAGTAGAAAAATGGAAGGTAAATTAAATTTAAGAAAAAAATAAGGAAGAGAGTGGGAAAGAGGATGAAGAGGGGAAGGGGGTATCGGATTGGGTGGGGGTGGGAGCCTTTTTTAAAAAAAAAATATTTTATTAAAAAAATTTTGGGGCCCTCAGTGCCACTTGGCACATTTCAATTCGCTATTTATTCAAAAAAATTGTGCCTCGTGCGCCCCTATTGAGTGGACAACACGCGAAGTGTCATGTAGGCAAAAAAGGCTTGATCGGGTCAAATTTGAGTGGGTTAGGGGCTTGATAGGTACAAGTCTTATTTGAGGGGTCTAAGTGAATTTTTAGGACAACTTTAGGTGTCTGGCGATGACTTATGCCTTTGTTAAACTTCAGGGTGCAACGGTGTTTTCATAGATTGATTTGAGGCTTGGGTACCATTAGTTGGAATTCAAGTGGAACACATCCCTAAGACAACCTTCAAGACTCACTACATCCATTAAGAGTTCCTAGTGATGTCTTTTAGGTTGACCAATTAACATTTATGGACTTGATGAACCATATTTTTAGGCTTTATTTAAACTCCTTCATCATTTTATTTATCGATGATATCCTTTTATGTTCGAGGAGTAGGGAGGATTATGAACAACATTAGAGGACTGTGCTTCACACTTTAAGAGATCATAGGCTTTATGCCAAATTATCAAAATACAAGTTCTGGCTCGATTTTATGTCTTTCTTAGGGCATGTGGTGTCCAAGGATGATATTATGGTGGACCAGGTGAAGATTGAGTCTAACCATGATTGGGCTAGGCCTAAGTCTCTAATTAGGGTTCATAGTTTTATTGGGTTTACAAGATACTACAGGTAGTTTATAGAGAGATTTGCTACTATTACATCACCTATAACTAGATTGACTAGGACTATGGTTTATTTTAAGTGGTCCGATGGTTGTGATGCGAGCTTTCTTAAGCTCAAGTACTTGCTTACATCAACCCCTATATTGACTCATCCAGTTGAGGGCATGGGTTTACGATTTATTGTAATGATTCTGGGTTAGTTTGGGGTGTTCTCTGATGTAGCAGGGCCAAGTTAAGACATATTTTTTGAGATAGCTTAAGGTGCACGAGTGAAACTACCCTAATCATGACTTGGAGTTAGCAGCAATAATTTTTGCACTAAAGATTTGGAGGCATTACATGTATGGTGTTCGCTACAAGATTTTAACCGGCCACCATAGCCTTTAGTACATTATGAATCAAAGGGAGCTTAACTAAAGATAGTACATATGGATTAAGTTATTGAAGGACTATTATATCTCTATTCTATATTATCCGAGTAAAACGAAGATGGTAAAAGATGCCTTAAGCTAGAAAGTGGTGTGAGTTACTTGTCCTTGATTTTAGTTTCTGTGCATTATTGGCCTTGAACATGCAGTCCTTAGCCAACATAATGATTCGACTTGATATTACGAACCTCAGGGGGATTCTTGCAAGTATAAAGGCTAGATCTACATTGTTGAAGCAGATTCAGGGGTCTCCAGTTTGAGGAAAGTAGGTTGTGTGGCACTCGATATCAAGTGTTGTAAAGTAAGTCCAAGAGGGATGCCTTAGATACAGAGGGCATTTTGAGATACGACTATCGCACTTGTGTTCTAAGGATTGGAGGTTTAATTTAGTTGAAACTTTAAAAGGCTCATATATCCAGATATTTTAATCATCCCAGGGTAGCTAAGATGTATAGAGATCTAAGACAATATTATTTGTGGAGTTGTATGAGAATAGATATAGTGGACTTTGTGGCTTGGTGTCTGTTTTGTTAGCAGGTGAATGCTCAGCAATTGAGACCTGGTGGACTACTTCAAACACTACACATTTCTAAGTAGAAATGGGAGCAAATTATTATAGATTTTGTGGGTGGGTTGCCTCACACTTCTCATGGTTTTGATAGAATTTGGGTCATTGTAGAATGGTTTACCAAGTCTACCCATTTCATCCCTATACTGACTTTCTACAGTGCCAAGAGATTGCCTCATATTTATGTTCAAGAGATGGTTCATCTTCACGAGGTGCCCTTGTTTATTATTTTAGATAGAGGATCTTCGTTTAATTCTAGCATCTTGAGGAAATTTTAGGTGGAGTTAGGTACTCAGGTTGATCATAGCACCACTTTTGACCCCCAAATTGACAGGCAAATGGAGAAGGTTATTCAGGTTTTGTAGAATATGCTTTGTGCTTTGTTATGTACTTTAGGGGTCAGTTGGAGTAGTTTTTAGCCTTAGCAAAGTTTTCCTATAATAACAGCTACCATTCGAGTATTTAGATAACACCATTTGAGGTGTTGCTAAACTCCAGTTATTTGGTTTGAGACTCCAGAGGTTAGGACCTGTGGTACTAATTTTCTTTAAGAGTCTTTGAATAGGGTTTGTGTGATTTAGGATAGGTTAGGAGAAGCGCAAAGCAGGCAAAAGGGTTATGCTGATGGCAGGATTCGTGCCTTGAGATTCAGAATTGGTGACCAGGCCTTTCTTTAATATCTCCCATAAAGGGCTTTAGGGTGTTTGGGAAGAGGGGCAAGCTCGGGCATAAGTACATTGGACCATTTATGATCTTTCAGATAGTTTCTAAAGTAGCTTATAAGTTGGCTTTACCTTCAGCTATCCATGATATTTATCATGTATCCATGTTGTGGAATTATTTTCCGAATGATTCTCACGTTCTTTGGTGGGACTAGATTCAGTTAGTTGAAAGTTAACCTTTATTGAGGAGCCAATATCTATCCTAGCCAGGGATGTCAAACGATTGCATTCAAAAGATATTTCTGTGGTTAAGATTTAGTAGAGACACCATCCAGTTGAGGAGTCTACATAGTAGACCAAGCATGAGATGCATACCCAGTAAGGTTACCTATTCAAGCCTTCATGTACTTCTAAATCCTTTACTTTTATGGATGAAAATCTTCGAAAGTCTTTTTAGTTGTGGATGTTGTAATGACCCTCCAGATCATTTCCTGTATTTTTGTCCTTTCTATATTTAGAGCCTTCCTATAGCTTTCATATACTTGCTGCTACTGATTATTCGGTTATTGAGTAGTCACTTGGTTTTTTAGAGCCATTTCCCTATTTTTGAGCTTTTGAAGTTGAGAAATAAATCTCAGAGAGAAACTTAGGTAAATGACCTCGGATGCCAATTTTAACAGTTTTATCTGCTCCAAAATATCAATTTTAAGCTAGGGGTACCCTTGGTCCTTATCCCGAGTCTTTTTGACTTACTATGGGCTTTTGGGTGGATTTTGCTAAAAATTGAAACCTTGAGTGTGGGACTCATATTTTATTGAAACAACCTCAGATGGAAGTTTTGATGGTTTCATTAAGTCCATAATGTGATAGGCTAGCATAGTCATTTGTGTGCACGGAATATCAAACCAATCTCAAGAACCTAGTCGAAGTCCATGAGGACTTAGCAAATTTGGCTAGTGTATCCATTTTAGCAGCCTAGATACCACTTTAGCGGCTTGGAAATGACTTAGCAATAGCCACTTAAGAGATTGAGGACCACTTGAGCAGTTGTTTGCCAACTGAGGATGGGTTGCTTTAGCACCCTCCTCACTGCTTTAGCAGTTATTTAGCCGGTAAAGCTGTCATTACTAGTAGTTATATATAAATGTCCTTAACTATTTTTTTTAGCTTATTTAACAAGTATAAACCATCATTAGAGTTGTGGGGCTTAAATTTGGTTATCAAAACATAAATAGAGCTAGGATTAGTTCAAGATTGGTATCGTGATTATCCCTTGTTGTTATTCTCGTAAGTTTTTGGTTATTCCATCATTTAATTCTCCAGTTTAGTTCTTATTTTCCTCATCAATTGTGGGGACTGATTTGAGCTCAAATTATATCAATTTTTGAGGAAAAATAATCCTTGAGCCAGAGGGGGACACTATGATAGCTTTAATTTTTTGATTCCACAAACGGACTCCATGTGACATTTTTTAGTCTAATTTCTGGCACAAAGCATGTATACGCAATATTGATATCAATATTCTTATCTTGAAGTGTAAAACCTTATTTTGATAGCCTAGTAGTGGTTGGAGGCTTCTCAAAAGGAAAAGGCTCCGGAATAGAAGATTATTCGAGCTTTTATGGCGTTCAGGTAGGCTAGGCTTATTTTTTATCTAAACTGTACTTCATTATAGTATTAGTGTAATATTGTTCTATCTATGGGTGGGTACTTAAGACTTGGTTATTAGTTTAGAATTTATTAATTAATTTAGCTGATTGCTTTTTGGTAGAATTCAACCCCGTCTTCCCTTTTATTAGTTTATGATTATCCCTTGAAACTAGTTTTAGTATACTTAATGCCTTGGGATGGGATTGAAAAGCCTTAGACTAGGTGGGTTGATGCTTGCCTTATGTTAGGTTTTTAGGATTAGTAGTGGGCCCCACTTCCCATTTTTTTAGGAAGGATGCCTGGAATAGCTTTTTGTTGACCTAAATGGCCTCTATTTGCTACCTTAGGCTAAATCTTGAGTTTAAGATGACTTAATGAGTTTTAGGAGCCTTTTTAGCTTTATTACCCTAGGTAGGGTAGTATTTGACCGTAACCTTCACTTTTTGGCCTTATAATTAGAACCCCTATTGCCTTTAGAAACTTGCCCACGTGAGCTTCAGTTTATGAATAGTTAGACTTAGTTATAGTTACGTTCCTAGACTAGTGCTAATTTTATCTTGCTTATCAATTTTGGTTCGAGTCCAACTATTTCTATATCATTATTATTTATCAGTTTCAATTCAAGTCCGACACTTAGCGGATTTACTATTATTTATTAGTTGTGATTTGAGTCCTACATGTTACTATCATGATATCTCTCTCTAGTTTTGGTTAAAGTCTGATATTTTACGATTTATATAGATACTAATTTAGGATCTGAAATCCAATAAGGAGTGGTAAGACTTGAAATTAAGACTAAAATGGAGTATCAAGTATGCTTATCACATGTTGGTTAATTTTTCGTTTGTTATTGTCTTATACTATCTTTATATTAGTGTTACTATTTGCTTGTACCCACGGGGTTTATGGGGCTCAATTAGGTTATTTTTCCTTTTTGATTGTGTCTTCTGGACTTATGAGGGCCTAGTTAGGTTATAGTTACATTTATTTCCACACACACACACACATATATATATCGCATCCACTTGACATAATCTACTATTTTCATTTCTGGCCCGTTATTTCTATCTTTAGTTTACATTCTCACACTTTATTTATTCTTTTATTGTATTTTAGCTTAGTCGATCGATGATTCCTACCGAATATCCATTGTTTTGATAGTCATACTACAGTTCTGCATCTTTTTCCTTATGTGGATAATAATACGAGTCACCAATGCTGACATTATCCTCACGTTATGTTGTTGTTCAGAGATAGAGTGAGCTTTTAGAGTTCAGAGATGATCCGCCTTCTTCTACTATTGTTGGATAGTCTTTTTGTATATTCTAAGACTATATTGTATATTTGGTATCGTCTAGTAGAGTTGTCAATATGGTTCAGGCCCATTGGCCTTACTTGACCTGACTTGTAATTTGATATGGTTGAGCTACAATTTTTGTATTTTATTTAAGATCAGGGCTTTATAATCAAGCCCGAATAAGCCCGTTGGCTCGTGGGGCTTGAGCAATATGAGTTGGGCCGACCCGAGGACCAAAAAAATTTTAAAAATAGAATAGAGTACTAAGAATAATAAGAGGAGCCCAAACTCAAAGTCTACTTAAAACATCATAAGTATTTAAATATTAATTATGCTTATAATATATATATATATATATATATATATATAAATAATTAAAATACAAAATTTTTAAGGAATCAACTATCCTTGATAAAGATAATGTAGTGGTATATTGTGTTAATATTGTTATTTAATTAGCTATATTGTCACTCATTAACTATTTAGTTTGGTTATCAATGTCTCTACTTGATTTGAATTGTATCATGTCAAAAGTTATTTCGTTTCATAGATTATTAGGATTTTCTTTTAAAATTTGAGACTTAATTAACAAATAGTAACAATATGTAATATTATATTATAAATATTTATATTATTAGTATTTTAAAATTTAAATTAAATTATAAAAATAATATATTTGAAAAGGTGGAATGGCCCATGGAGACTGGAAGCCCACAGAGCGATGGTTTGAGCTTGTTGTTTTCTGGCTTGTCATCTGTAACACCCCCAGATCCCATCCCGAGACGTCATACGGTGCTTATGGACCCGAAGGACCATAAGCTAACCCTTTTTTTATATCTGTATCTATACATTGCATAATATCTGAAAAAATGTGGAAACTTGCCATAATGTTCAACACATCTATACATACTCAAAGCTGAAAACTGAATACTAATACATCTTGGGGATTTCATACTATCTTGGCACATTTGACTCACTAAGGCATGCATGGACTAGCTCACAATTTGGGGTTTCCTATTCAACATACTATAGTGGCCCTTATGCTTCACCTAAGCTCTTTATCAAACCTATGGGGAACGTTCTTCACTTATTCAACCATTTCTACACCCAAAAGTCATGAACACATCACATGAAAAAACAACTTCAAGAGAGTCTATCATAAACATCACATGAATTCCACATACTAGGGTCAAAGCTCATAAACTTTGTAGGAAAACATAAATCAAAACTCAACAACAGATTAAGCATCCATTTCAACTCATACAAATCATTAACAACTCATAAACATAAAAATATTTTAGTTTTAAAAAGGGTTCTTGAGCTTCTTGGATGAAAGGGACCCAAGAATCAACATCTACATACCTTAACCTTTGAAATTGGATGAACTTTAGTCCTTGAAACTTTATACACACTTGAAATAAATAAATTATTAAAGCTCACACTATGAGGAACTTGATTCTTAAAGAAAGCTTGAAGATTTATGGATGAATTTTTGGAGGATTAAGGTTCTTGAATTGAAACCCTAGATATTCTCTCTTTAGAGAATTAGAAGAGAAATCGAGAAATTAGGGTTTGAATAAGGGTTCCTCATATTTTTAAAGGCTCAAAAAAGTGGAAAATGACCAAAATACCCTTGTAAAAATGCCCTTGAATTGCTGCAAAAAATGTTCTTGATGCCATCCGTGACAGGCCGGCAGGTACGTGATAGGCCTTCATGAATAGTCGTCATAAAAGGGGTCCAATTCTTGATTTTCTGCCCAGGGCTGATGAATTCATCAGAAATGTCGTCAAAATGTGATGATGTCATTAAAAAGGTTGTCAGAAACATGATAGCCCGTCAGAAACGTCGTCATCGTTTTCCAGCTTGACATGCTAGAGTAAAATGGGCATAACTCTTTGCTCCGATATCGGATTTAAGCAAAATTGGTATCATTGAAAAGATAATTAAAATATATTTCATTTGATTTATAGAAAGCCACGTAGTTCTTCATATACAATGAGTTATGGTCGATTAAAGTTGACCCAAATTTTGACGGTCACTAAAACTTGAACGATAGGAAAGTTTTCAACTTGTCCATAAGTTAGGGGACCTCTATGATCTTATTCATGCTCAAAAAAATTCCCACATGATTCAAAGTATTTCATACTTGGGAGGATATTTTCAAAACATTTTGATTCGGATTTTTGTTCTATCAAATACGCTTTAAGGCTCAGACTAAAAGAGGATTTTGCGGGGCGTTACATTATCTCCCCCTTGAGAACATTCGTCCTCGAATGTCGCTTGATAGAATGAGAATATGGATCAACAGAACTTACTAAAGAAATGGAAATATCTCAGATCAGGACTACGCAACTGGAACGACTGACATATAGAGTTCTCAAACTGGGCATGCAGCTATGATCCATGGAATACTCGACTGATGATACTTATAGCTGAATTCTCATAATACACATGCATATCTGATGCATGGACTCATAACTGGGATGATCTCATGAATCAATGACTAAACATATGCTGACAAGCTGAACTCTTTCTACTGAATATGCATATCTAATGCATGAATGTCCTGCTAAGTTGACTTTTGATAGCACGACTGATAATGCAATAATGATTGACAATGTAGTTACAACTGATGCTACTTTTATAAAGAAGATTTGAACATGCATCTGGATGAATCTAATGGCATACAACATCATAATACTATGGGGTATCTCCCCCTTGGGGCTCTATATCCCACTAAACACACTTCGCTGAAATACTGGGGCGGTGTGAGGGGCACCTATAACTGGGTCATGATTGACCGATCAAGATTTGAAACTTATGTATGACTCATGCTAACATATAAGCTCAAAATGGAAGCAAAGGACCTAAAAATGCATATCATAAAGAAGAAGGGCTCATAACTTACCCAGGTCTATTTCAGGGAATCCTTCTCGATCAAGGCGATTCTAAAGCGCCTGAAGTCTACCCCTTTGATTCATCACTCTACATTCTCATATTCTATGGTCTGATTCACCGCATTCGAAACACACATCGCTATTGACTGTACACACACCTTGGTGGCTCCTGCCATACTCTCCACAATGCGGATGGGTATGAACACCACTATTAGTACTGGAAGTCGCTTCCTGCTGGCATGAATCTCTAACCCTCTGAGCTAGTATTCTACACTCTCGCAACTTGTGGCCTAGCCTACCACATCCAAAACACCCCCTACTGTCGGCTCTACATACACCCTTGTGTTGCCTACCATACTTTTTGCAACACGGGTAGGTAAGAACACTCTTCCAATGACCTAGTGACTTAGAGTTTGATGCTTCCTCTCGACTAACATTCTTAGGTTTAGGTACCGGTGCCTGGACTGATAGCAAAACTGGTGTTGAGGATCTCAGATGGAATTAGGAACGGTTACGACTCCTTAATCTTAGCATAGAATTATTGGTTCTAGTCCTCTGATCCATCCTACGCTATCTCCCTCATTCTGTTGAGTTTCAGCTAAAAGCCTAGATAGGAAAATGTTCTACAAACTGTTCTGAGCAGCTATTGCCTGGGATAAGGTAGTGAATGCAGCTCTGAACTCTACATACGACACACCCTCATTCTTAGGATTTACTGGCTGTTGGAGCTGGTCATCTACCCCAAGGAAAAAATCTCTGCGAGAAGGCATACTCTGTAATTGGAAGAAACAAATAGATTAGACTGAGGATCAACTTGAGCTCATGCTTACTCGCACGATCTGAATACTGAAAGAAGGGAAACTACTCCTAAGTACATCCCGTAGCCTCTTGTAAATAAATATGACGGGCTACACACCCATGCACAATACTCTACTAGATGCGGCTTTTCAGACTCCCTAGGACACTATTGAACCTTAGGTTCTGATACCAAGTTTGTAACACCCCTAGATCCTATCCCGAGACATCACACGGTGCTTATGAACCCGAAGGACCATACGTCAACCCTCTTTTGATATCTGAACCTGTATAATGCATAATATCTAAAAAAAATATGGAAACTTGCCATAAGATTCAACACATCTATACATACTCAAAGCTGAAAACTGAATACTAATACATATATCTGAAAAGCCTCTAACTATCTGAACTGTGGAGTTGATGGGACATGTCCCCAACTAACTTCGTCAATAGAAAATAAACAAAGTCTAAAATAATAGTAGTAAACTGAGACTTGTCCTCGAAAGAAGAGGACTCACTACTACTGCTGCTGACTGGGACCAAATTGCTGAGGATAAACTGGATCCTATGCCTCTGAACCTATGGTGTCAAATAAAACACCATAGCGCAAAAGTGTCAGTACAAAAATGTATCGAGTATGTAGACGGGGTAGGCTAATTCAAGGGTTCATGCATGTGCAATATCTAAACTGAATAATCATGAAAATGTCGCATGAGAACACATACATGAATGCACAGAACATAAACACAATTATCGCAACTCTAGATACTGAAACTCAGATACCACTTTACTACAGACTGAACTCACTACTGACACTGAGATACTAAATCACTGACTCATCTGATACTGATAACTGAGGATCTGGATGTGCTTATATCAATGACTGAATTCTTAGACTTACTGCTTTTGACTAATAGGATTAGAGATCAACCTTTCTAACAGATGATTTCAGAAACTTTATCAATGATAAAGAATATGATTATATCTGAATCTGACAACCAGAATATTCAATAGAAATCTAATACTGTGATCAAGCCTATCTGACGGCATATCTCTGAATATGATATCAAATAACTGTATGTGAGACCAAGTCTATCTGATGGGATGGTCCATAAATCAATAGAACTAGCTGAGTTCCTCTCAATGATAGATGACTGTATCTGACAGTCTTAATTTCTGAAGACTGATTCTGAAACTAAGATTGAATCTAAAACTGAAACTGTGGGAAGTAGTAACTTAACCGACATGCCCTGACCTACCACAGGTGGGGTCCAACCTGTGCCCCAGTTGAAAGGGTGTCATTACCGCGCCACTGGTAAAAACAACTCTATATGACGCTCATCTAGCAGGTCCTCAAACGAGAACGGTAGAGCCCTCATCTAGTAGGTCAAGCCACCTTATCTACCCTCATCTAACAGGTATGATGTCTCTCATCCACCCTCAACTAACAGGTGTAATGTCTCAACCTATGCTGGCTACGTAGTTCTGGAGCAGAACGATTACTTCTAAGAATCTCACCCTCTACTAGTAAGTGAGATCCCATCCTTGAGCTCGCTCGGTGCTAGTTTCTACTCCCAACTGAAAGACTCAGACCTGAATTCTCAACTGAACACAGGCTGAACTGAATCTTACACTGATCATATTACTCAAAAGATCTGACTGAGTTACGCTAAGATTATTTGGTTCCGTATCTGACGAAAAAGATATCGAATCATGGTATCTGAATGACGATACAGAGCTTGAATAGATTACTCAAATCGCTTCTGAGATTAGGATTGAATGACTTGTATACAATTAAAACTGAGTTGATTACAGGTATGAGGCTAGATTACTAGCGATATAGAGATTACAGAGATAACTAAGATTACTGAGCTTTATTAAGATTCGCACTTGTCTGAGGATACAGAGTTATATAGTTCACTGAGTTCTGAGAATCATGGCTCGATTGGAATTATCGAGAAACTGATACGGGCTCTAGACAATAGCTCTATTTTTGGGTATAAATACCCCAGGACTCAACAACATAAAAGTAAGACATAATCATTCTTCATCAGAAATCATTCATGCATCATCATGGTCATCCATGCATCACTACAATCATTTATTCATCATTACAAGCATTCATTCATCATTACAATGATTCATGTATTATCACAATCATTAAATAATCACTTCAAGTAGTTGGGCATCATAACATACTTTCCCTCTCAAGATCCTTAGGACATCGCATTAAGAATTTGGGAAACATAGACCTCTATTAATCATCACAACCACCAAAGGGTCACTTCAAACCATTAAGGATCATCAACATCGGTTCACAATCATATACTAGCCTAGGGAAGACATGCTATTAGATTATACCCCATTCAACGAGATCTTACATCAAGTACTTCATACCTATATTGGTCTTGTCATGTATTTGGATACATTTAATTTGGGGGGAACTTCATACTAGCACATTACTATTTACTTGCTAACCACTTGACATGTATTAAAAGCTTAGCATATATCAAAGAGCACAAAATTGGGGAATTTACAACCATCATATCTGAACTTCTTCACTAGGGTCTTTCAACAACCATTAGACACGACCAATTTTACACCTACTTGGGGATTTCATGCTATCTTGGCACATTTCACTCATTAAAGCATGCATGGACTAGCTCACAATTTGGGGTTTCCTATTCAACATACTATAGTGGCCCTTATGCTTCACCTAAGCTCTTTATCAAACCTATGGGGAACGTTCTTCACTTGTTCAACCATTTCTATACCCAAAAGTCATGAACACATCACATGAAAAAATAACTTCAAGAGGGTCTATCACAAACATCACATGAATTCCACATACTAGGGTCAAAGCTCATATATTTTATAGGTAAACATAAATCAAAACTCAACAACACATTAAACATCCATTTCAACTCATACAAATCATTAACAACTCATAAACATAAAAATATTTTAGTTTTAAAAAGGGTTCTTGAGCTTCTTGGATGAAAGGGACCCAAGAATCAACATCTACATACCTTAACCTTTGAAATTGAATGAACGTTAGTACTTCAAACCTTATCCACACTTGAAATAAATAAATTATTGAAGCCCACACTATGAGGAACTTGATTCTTGAAGAAAGCTTGAAGATTTATTAATGAATTTTGGGAGGATTAAGGTTCTTGAATTGAAACCCTAGATTTTCTCTCTTTAGAGAATTAGACGAGAAATGGAGAAATTAGGGTTTGAATAAGGGTTCCTCATATTTATAGAGGCTCAAAAAAGTGGGAATTGGACAAAATACCCTTGTAAAAATGCCCTTGAATTGCTAGAAAAAATGTTCTTGACGGCATCTGTGACAGGCCGTCAGGTCCGTTATAGGCCGTCACGAATGGTCATCACAAAAGGGGTCCAATTCTTGATTTTTTGCCTAGGGCTGACGATATTATCAGAAATGTCATGAAAATATGACGACGTAGTCAAAAAGGTCGTCAGAAACGTGATAGCCCGTCAGAAACGTCGTCATCGTTTTCCAGCTTGACATGCTGGAGTAAAATGGGCATAACTCTTTGCTCCGATATCAGATTTAGGCAAAATTAGTATCGTTGGAAAGCTAATTAAAATATATTTCATTTGATATATATAAATCCACCCAATTATTCATATACAACGATTTAAGGTAGATTGAAGTTGACCCAAATTTTGACGGTCACTAAAACTTAAACGATAGGAAAGTTTTCAACTCGTCCATAAGTTAGGAGACCTCTATGATCTTAATTCATGCTCAAATAGATTCCCACACAATTCAAATTATTTCATACTTGGGAGGATATTTTCAAAATATTTTGACTCGAATTTTCGCTTTACCAAATACACTTTAAGGCTCAGACTGGAAGAGGATTTTGCGGGGCATTACATCATCTTGATAGGCTAGCCTGCCCTGATCCGTCAAATTTCAAATCCTGAATGGATTGGGCCAACTCGTATTGATAACTCTATCATTTAGTAATTTTTTTTAGTGAAAATTATCCTAAAAAAAACTTATTAGATTATTTATTACAAGTTATAGAAAAACTTTTCAATAATTACTAGATTAAAGAAATAATTTCAAGTTCTAGCAACTTTTTAGAAAAAATTTTTTTAATTAAATATCCAAAAATCTTTTTTTAATATTATATTATTTCCTTATTTTTAGCATTTAACATTTAACACTCTTAATTAAATCTTTGGATAATTATGGAAAGTTATATTATTGGTATTTATGATTTTTTTTTACTTTAACAATCAAGTATTAAAGTTTATTCATAATTTAAGGAGTCATATATGGTAAATATATTTTTTAAAGTTAAGACTTGATTTTGTACTTTTTATTAACTTTAATAATTAACTTACTTCCACACTTTTGCACGTTTTACAATTTTCATTATCTATAAAAGACTTAACTCTTTACCTTTTTCAACTTTTTTCCCTTCTTTTAATTTTTTTCTACAATTTTTTACGTTTTACGATATATCATTACCCATAAAACTCTTTACTCTTTTACCCTTTTCAACTTTTTTTGCCTTCTTTTGAGTATGATACTTGGTTTTTCAACATTCATATGCAAGAGCTTGGATTAAGAGTTTTCAATTTAAATTTTTTTTCTTGAGACATGTCCGAAAAAAACAAATTTGATTCTATCCCTAATAGAAAAAGCCCTAGATTAATACAACAAAATAATTCGATTATTCTATCTAGACCCTCATTTGATTTGGGGTGCTTTACCCCATCTCCACAATCAAAGAACAAGAACAAGGTAGTTGAAGGTGATTCTATTTCACATAATCAAAGTAAAATTTTATTGATCAAAATCGGCTTTTCAAAAAATTCACCATCCTTGAAGCAGCTGCAACTCAACATACAAAGCTATTTAGTGTCAAAAAAGGTTGTTATTTCTAAATATAAGATGGTTGATAAGAGAAAAAATGTTGTTGGTGAACAAGATTCAGATTTTGAATATGAAATTTTTGCTCATAAAACGAAGAAATCAGAAATGAAAAATCATGAAAATGCTAGAGTTACAAGGTCCAAGGCTAATGTGAGTGTTGGCAAAGTTGATGATAAGAAGGTTGACTCGAACAAATCAGGAAAAGTTTGTAAGATTAGTATAATCTAATTTTGATTTTTTTCATTTCTGTATTAAATTGGTATAAAATTGATATTGAATCATTTTTTTTTAATTTTTAATGACATGCATATAAATTAGACTTCATAAATTTTGTGTGTTTGTAATTGAAAGTTGAAATATAACTTTTGATGTTGTTAGTGTTTGGATTAAGTCAAAATATCACTTTTGTTATTGTTAGTGGTTAAAGATTGAAATATCACTTTTGTTGTTGTTAGTGATTGAAAGTTGAAATATAACTTCTAACTCTGAAACAAGTTGGTGCATTATGTTTTTTTAGCTTCATGGCAAAAGTTTTGTGAATTGTTTATGTTGTGTATGAAGTTTGTCTTATATTAATTTACTAGAAATACTTTTTGTTTTTAATTTCATAACTGTAAGAATTTTCTCCTAGCTAATGTGCATAATTTCACAATTAAGATGTTGCGGTTTAGATTCTCCTTATGTGGTGGTGTCAAAGAAGTTTGTATGCACCTCGAATAATCAATCGAGTGTGTGCTACCACCCCCTTTCTCTCTACCAAGGCTTAGACAGATGAAAATATAGTGTGACCTCTACTGGGATTCATACATAAGGTATCCTTATCAACAACATAAGTATTATTTTCTATATTTTCCTTTTAAACAAGTATTTAAAATAACATCTCCTCATCATACAATAAGTCGGCAGTAAATTGCAAACCATAAGAAAGACAGGGAAAATATAGTAATTAGCTTACTAAGTATACTATGCATATGATGAAATTATGGTCTGAAAAGCTTTAAGAATAGATCATTGTACCAGCAGTTCTCACATATAATACATATACATCTCACATAGTTATTACAGTAGGTGAACAAGAGTATAGCTAATCTCTTAAGATTTTCTTTTCTTCTTAACACATTGTATCAACAAGAAAACAGAACATTCCCACAGCCTATACTTTACACACACTAGTCTTGAAATAGTATTAATATATATGCTCTATGACGTCTTTTGTTAATGTATTCTATGAAAATTAATGTATGCCTTATATCTTTTTTTTCATAATAAAAAACAGTATACTCACTGGTCAGCACACATAAAAGTTAATGTGTTTGAGGATCTCAAACAGAGATAGAACAAAAAGAATTTCAAAAGGTTTAAGAAATCTTCATTTGGGCATTTTTTGAATATGCAGTATTTGAAAGTTCAATCGTAGCTTCTTCGTAGTCTATTGCTTGCTGAAGCGAATAACGATATCAATGATTTATTCATCTTCAGTATCAATAGTAACGAACTGCATTTTAAAAAGAGAGAATTTTGTGTAGTTAGTGGGTTGAAATGATTTAAGAAATTTAATTTTGTTTTCGACCCTAAAGAAAAAAATAAATTAATGGATAGATATTATCCGAATATGAATAAGGTCATGAGGTCTGTTTTTATGATGATTTTGTTTAGAAGAAGATCGCTTTTCGAGATGAATATTTGTACAAAATTGAAATATTATACTTCATAAGTCAATTTCTTCAATCTGAGTAACCAAAAAAGTTCAGTAAGAAGTTTGATTTTTTACTTGTTAAAATCAAGCCATTACTTGAAGTATGATTGGGGAGGTGAGTGTTTTCAAGTCTTGAAAAAATATGTAGTCATAAGATGAAAATAAAATCTTCTTTTACTTTTTTACTTTTTGAGAATTTCATCTTGCGCTTCAAATCTAAGTCTATAAGTGTTGTTTGGACCTTGATAAGTGTGTTGTTAATCGTGCTGGATCCCAAAATTTTAAAATTTTAAATGAAAAGTCATATGAAGAACTCATTTTTTATGACTATCTTCAGAGTACAATGTTCAAGCGTTACAACAATGGGGTAATGGTAATATTCTAACAATATTTTATTGGTTAATTATTTTGAGTAACAGAAATTTTTCTTCATATTTCATATGTATATTATTGGTATGCAGTAACTTATTTTAGGCATATCAGTGTTTAATTTTAAATCTAACTGTTTGTTCAAAATTCAGTATGAGTTTAGAGACATTATGTTTACCGATGAAGAGAAGGTGGAATTCAATTTTGAAGCTATTCGGCAGAACAACTTAGGTCATGACCATCATAATAATTCAGACTATTCTGAACCATTCATAACTGAAGATGCATTTCTTGTCTTAAAGAATAAAATAGCTATTGTATGTTTCTAATATAAATTAATCTTCAAGTACATATTCACTATTTTTTTAATATTCAATAAACATATCTTTGATATTTTTGTATGTCTATGCGCAGGTCTATCATGATATGTCGTTATTTCAGAATTTATTTTGAAATATATGTAAAACGTTATAATGCACATCATCTTTCCAATATAACATATTTGTGGATTCATTTCGTAGGGTTATATTTTTCAGTTGCACTATTAACTATGTACTTTACATTTATATATGTATAGGTTTTCAAAGAAAGGATAGAATATCATAAGAAGGTATGTTTAATCTGTAGTTTTATCATTATATTATTAATATGGTTTAGTTTTTGATATATCTTTTCATTTTTTTCAGGTTGCTAGGTAATTCAATGGGATGAGGGAATTTGTTGCTGAATCTGTGAAGTTGAATTGAATGAATTAAGATCGGTTAAATAATAGCCATCTGAATTTATTGAAAAAGAGGTTTAATTTTTATTGCATTGAACTATTATTTAATGTTGTTCTCATTTGTTTATAGTTTTTTTTGTTTATTAAGGATTTATAATCTTGTCATATTTTACTTATTTTGATTGGTTATCATTTTTCTCATTATTAACTGTTATTAAAACACTATATTTGTCCTAAGAATGTGGACATTAGATTACAAACACCAAGTACAAGCAAAAAGCAAAATGAATTCCTTGTTGATCCAATCATTGAAAAATATTCTTTTGATGATAATGTTTCTGTCCGATTGAATGGTAATATTTCTATTCTTTCATATTACATTTTATTTCTATAATAACAAGATTGTACATTATTGAAATTTTCTTCATGAGTTCTTATGTTTCATTCACAGTTTCTAACATTCAAGTTGAGAATAATCCATTAGTTGGATGAATTTTTATTTTTTTTTACTGAGTGTCAATTAGTTGATCTCGAACCAACATTTAGAGTATTGAAAACACCAAAAGATAAAACTCATATCACTTCGCCTCTTATATTTAACAAATCGCTAGTAGTAATGTATAACCAACCTGATACAAGCTCCCAAAGATGTCCATTGTACTTCAAGAGCAAGCATCCGTTTGAGAAATATATTGGGTTTGAGACTCTGAAATTGTTGATCCAGCAGTTTACTGATTGGTGTTATCCAAATTCGAACTCAAGACGAAATAGGTGTTGTTTCTGAATTTGAAATTACTTTTATTTACGGTTCAATCAAAAAAAATATTTATTATCTTTCAAAAATGTATGTAGGAGTGTTGCAAAAACTGCTTTACAGAACAAGATAATTCCTATATATATATTGGCTGACATAAAATTGAAGAAAAAAATTGATTCCACACCTTGATTCATACTAGACGACTATGAAATGATGAGGTTTATTTTTTGTATTTTCTTTAGTTTTGAATTATTTCTTGATGTTCATGTGTATGGAGATAACATGTTTCTATGTATGCCATTAAAAAATTATTTTAAACATGTTTCTGTTTCTATGTATGTCAAAAATATTTTCATTAAGGATTCTGAAAATTCTGCAAAAAGGAAACCAACAAATTGATCATCACTTGATGAGTTAAATATAAGACGCTTGTTGTTATCAAATAATTGATAAATCTTTTTTTCACAAATAGGAAGGAGAACTTTAGATGCTTTGACACAACCCATTACAATAGTAATGTTAGTTATGACAATTTTCGTTTCAGGATCATATAATATAATATTTATATTATAGAAAATAAATGAATACTATAAACTCTATTAGCGGCAACTGTCATAGCATTCTCTCATGTCATAACACCTTACTGTCTTTCATATAGTAAGCTATCATAGCATTGTTGGTGGTTTTTCGAGTACTGATAATCGGTATGCGGTATAAATATCACGCAACTTGTTTAGTTGTAGTGAAATTTTGACTGAGAAATTATGAATTTGGTGAAATCTTTTTGTGTAAAAGTTATTGAACTAGTCTGCATTGCTGTAAAATTTGTATGCGGTATAAATTTTGGTGAATCTATTTGTTGCGAAGTTTGTATGTGTAGTGGAATGATTGAGAAATTTGGAATTTTGAATTGTTGTAGTCTTTTTGACTATTTATTTGAAAACAGTTTTGCTTAATGAGGAATTTTGAATTTTTTTTACTATTTATTTGAAAACAGTTTTGCTTATGTGTTTGCTTTATTCTAATTTAATTTATGTTTAATCAGCATATACATGTGATAATGTATTATTTGCGAAAAAAATCAAAGTACAGTGTGATGAAATCGATTAGATACACCACTATTGATGTCTTCTTCGCTAAATGGATACGTTCAATTGAGCAACAATGATTGAATTTGAATAAAGACATGAGGTGTATCACTCCTGAACACTATGTTAGCTAGTACATTAGGGGGTTACAAAATGCCTGCCAATGTTCCCTGGGATTCTGTTGATAATATCATCATTCCTGTGAATGTTAGTGAGTCATTTCATTGGATATTGGTTGTTTTTCGAATTATACATAGGTGTTTGTATGTTTATGATTCAATGATGGGAGGTGCTGTGCATTCAAAGAATATTATTGATTATGTTTGATCTCTTTCTACCATGATACCTATATTTTTTGCTGCCACTGATTTTTACGAAAAATGATCAGATATTGATTGATATTGTAAATCCGCATACATTAATAAGTCCATGAACAAACTTTGAAGTATGTCATTGTGAAGGATACAGCCTAGCAGGACCCTCAATCTAAGTATGTTACAATTAAATTGTATTTTTATTTATGTTAATATATATTTTGCTTCATCAATGTATTTTCTGATTTTCTATTTTTCAGTGACCGTGGCATGTTTGTATGTGCCTTTGCTGAGTTCATTAGCCCTGGCGTATTTGATATCTTCAGTATACTATTTGGTGTTTCCAACTACCGACTCTGATATGATGCACTACTATGAGATTAAGATAATTAATTTTAAATATTAAAATATGCCCTTTATTTGTGTTTCTTGTAACTTTTAAGAGTTTACTTATAATTATTACTCCCTCCGTTTAAAAAAGAATAACCTACTTTGACTTGACACAAAGTTTAAGAAAATAAAAAAGACTTTTGAATTTTATGACCTTAAATTAAAGTTATGTCAAATATACCAAAATGTCATTTAATCTTGTGGTCCTAGACATACCACGTGAAAAGTTGAAATTAAAGTATTGCAAAAAAAAAAAAAGAATCATTCTTTTTGAAATAAATTAAAAAGGAAAGTAAATTATTTTTTTTGAAGCGAAGAGAGTACCTTTTATTACTTATTACATAAGTATTTTTATAGAATTTTAATTGTTGTGACAGATCCATAAGTCCAAAAACTGGTTAGAAGAAAAGTATAGCAAAAGATGGTGTCAATTCATCATTCTCATCATTCATCGTTTTTTTCCCTTCCACCTTATCAAATGAAATCGTTAGCAAATTCTCCATCCATTTTTTAAAATTAATATTTTCTTTTAAAGTCAAATGAATTAAGTTTTAGTTAATATTTTAAAATATATTTTTAATTAAATTAAAAATATATATAATATTTAATATTTTTTAATATAATTTTTAAATATTTAAATTTAAATTAAATCTAATTTAATTATAAAATTTAATTAAATTAATTTACTAAAAACGAGAGAATAACCAAAAAGGAGCGAACAGAGCAGGACGTAAGAATTGACCTCTTTCCACTACTGACCCCCTCTATCTTTGTTTGAAAAGCTTGATGTGACGTTGGTGCTGCTGTTATATTGTGTTCATGGTCCCATTTCTCTAATCTAATGGACACGGCATCTCATGTCTCCCCCGCCTACCCCCACCCCTTATCACTATGAATGTTAACCAAATTCTATGCAGTGAATAACAATAAATCTATAAAAGCAGTGGAAAAGATATTTCTTCTTTTGAAATGTTAAATCTTCCTTTCATTTAAAAAAAGAATAATTTATTTTTCTTTTTAATTTATTTAAATATTTTTTTTATAATATTTTAATTTTAATTTTTTACATGACATATTTAAAATTATAACATATATTTTTTTAATTTAAAATTATAAAATTTAAATTTTTTTAAACTTTAATCAAATTAAAATAGTTAATTTATTCTTTTTTAAACGGAAGAATTAGAATTTATACCCATCTCCCTCCCCCACGACTTTTTTGTTACAGTGTTTGTTCCATTATCAATAATTAGGCCCACCCTCATAATATTGCTACGCGAAAAAGAATAGAAATTCCTCTCACTAAAAGTTGCTTCAATAAATATTTCCAAAAGTTTCTGAAATGTACACTCTTGGAGTCTTTACTAGTATTTCCTTCAAGGAAAAGAAAATATTTTTATTTTAACAAACTGGTGACTATTTTTTCAACAATATACTACTGTACTACATAATAGGAGTTTGCTAGGCTTACCGGCGATGCCAACGCCGGTGAGCACTGCGAAGCAATGCTTGACGGAGGAGGCGGCGCGTGCTCTAGACGATGCAGTGGCTGTGGCTCGTCGCCGGAGCCACGCGCAGACTACATCTCTCCACGCCGTTTCTGCGCTTCTTGCACTTCCATCATCTACCCTTCGCGACGCGTGTGCACGTGCTCGTAGCTGTGCCTACTCACCGCGGCTGCAATTCAGAGCTTTGGAACTGAGCGTCAGCGTTTCTCTTGATCGTTTGCCCACGGCCAAAACCCTAGACGAGCCGCCTATTTCGAACTCTCTCATGGCAGCAATCAAGCGTTCACAAGCTAACCAAAGAAGGCATCCTGATACTTTCCACATCTATCAACAACTTCAACAGCAGAATTCCTCTAACTTCTCGATTTCTACTCTAAAAGTTGAACTGAAGCATTTTATACTATCCATTCTGGATGACCCGATTGTGAGCCGAGTTTTCGGGGAAGCGGGTTTCCGGAGCTGTGATATAAAGCTTGCACTTCTCAATCCACCCGCTATTTCTAGGTTTTCCAAAACTCGTTGTCCACCTCTGTTTCTTTGTAATTTAACCGATTCGGAGCTTAACAAACGTGGGTTTAACTTCCCATTTTCTGACGTTTCCGGAAAGGGAAATATTGATGAGAACTCGAGAAGGATCGGTGAGATTCTTGTGAAGAAAAGCTGTAGAAACCCGTTGTTGATCGGAATTTGTGCAACTGATGCACTTTATAGCTTCACTGCTTGTGTACAGAAAGGTAAAGGTGGTGTCTTGCCTGATGAAATTAAAGGGTTGAATGTAATTTCTATTGAAAAAGAAATTTCTGAGTTCGTTGGGGGTGGTGGGAGTGAAGAAATGATCAGGTTGAAGTTTAAGGAAGTGAGTGATGCTGTAGAATGTTGTACAGGGGCTGGAATTATTGTCAGTTATGGTGCATTGAAGGTGTTTATTGATGATGATGATGATGAATTAGTGGAATCGGTGAGCTATATCGTTTCTAGGATCACTAAATTGGTGGAAGCTCATTGCGGGAAATTGTGGTTGATTGGAGCAGCAGCAAGTTATGATATTTATATGAAGTTTTTGGCTCGGTTCCCTACAACTCAAAAGGACTGGGATTTACATCTCCTGCCCATTACTTCATCTACTCCTCCAATTGGAGGACTACCTTCCAGATCCAGGTGGGATTATTTTTTATTTTTTTTTATTTTGGTATTCTATTGTATTTTCTGTAGGAGATATTATTATAATGCTTTACAGCATATGACCTATGAGTGCTGATTTTATTTTATTTTATCTGAATATGACAAGGTCTCGAGTGCTTTTATACGCTTGACTTTAAACATTTAAATATGCTTGTACCTAAACAGAGTTTGAAATGTCGTAACTTTGAACCAACATTATTTGTGTAATCTTCAGAAGTATACAGTGAAATTTTCTCATTTGGGACTCTGGACGAGTTGCTTGAGAACCATGAATAAAAAATATTCTTTATTTGTGTAATTGTCTCTTCCGATTGGTGATTGCCAATGTAGTTTTGCTTTTTTGGATGCTTTATGCAGTATATGCAAATAATTTTGATACCAACTTTAATAGAATGATTCTTTAACTTACCAAATAATCAGGGACGGAGCTAGCCGACTACGGATTTGGCAGAAAACAGTATCTTTGTCGCAGGCGTTGTATTTTTGCTACAAGATCCGCTTAAGATGTATTTTATCAACAACCCATAAACTCGAAATCCTTGCTCCGATTCTAAACTAATGTTTTTTTAATTATAATGCTTTACTAGTTCCAAATATCTCTCATACTTGAAGCAGGTACAGGTTTTTCGGTGTTGCTGCTGGTGGAAGCACAAATAAATTTATTAGAACATACCTTTTTTTGAGATAAAATTTATTAGAAGGTACCTCAGAGTTATTTTATTCACTAGCACAATTTATGAGGTGTAGCTCTATTTCTAGATGGATTTTGCCGTGTATAACCTCATCTAGTGCAAGAACATGATTTCTTTAGACATCCCTTGTAACTACAGAATCTATTTGGATGTTTTTACTGCTTCTTTCAGCCTCACCAGAGATTTGTTAATACTATGTTAGTTGCATCACATCCCTTGAGAAGTCAAAGTAGGATGACTTGAAAGTTTTTTTGTTCCATTTAAAAGGGGGTGTGGGGTGGGGGTTGGGGGTGGGGGTGGGGTGGTTATATGTTTTAGCATTGTTACTGGTGTCAACATTGAACATTATGTCTCTTAACTCTCTTTCCGATTTTTCTTATTGAATAAGTAGATATATGTCTCCATAACTTTTCACGCCTTTAAAAAGTCAAGTATCAGGAGCAAACATCCTATTGTTGAAAAGTGGCTAATAGTGTAAAACATAATACAGTGCAGACTCAGAATAAATGTAAAAGCATGTCTGATTTCCCCTATTGGAAGTTACCTATATAGTCAGGAAATGGGGGATGCAACAGGACATAAATGATTTAAGCGTTTCCCTTAGTGGATTATAACTCTTGGATCTTTTACATGTTGCATAATTGCAAGAGCAGTCTGTCGAAGAATAAAGGAAGCATGGGGAAGGCTCTTTCCAATTTTTCTTATTGAATAAGTAGATATACGTCTCCATCATCTTTCTCTTCTTTAAAAATTCAAGTATCAGAAGCAAAGATCCTATTATTGAGAAGTGGTTAATAGTGTAAGACATACAGTGCAGACACAGAATAAATGTCAAAGCATGTCTGATTTTCTCTATTGAAAGTAATCTGTATAGTCAGGAAAGGTGGGGTGGCTGCTGGCCGTAAATGACTTCAAGCACTTCCTTTAATGGATTATAAATCTGTAGGCTCTTTTACATGTTGCATAATTTCAAGAGCAGTCTGTCGAAGAATAACGGAAGCATAGGAAAGGACTATATGAGATTTAAAACAATCTTATCCTATCTTTTTTCCTTTGAGTGTAAGATATACGAGCTGCTTTTATTTTGGACAACTAACTTAGTGCATAAAATCGTGTGTACTATCTTTTTCCCTTGTTTTTAATATATTGATTTTTCTTAAATATTATACATTTCCCTTTATTTGCTGCAAAGTATGTATCGGGCAGACTATGCTCCATCACTTCCCTTCTTGAAAAAGTTTAATTTGTATAATTGTTTAATATTGCACAACGTTTCCCCCACCAAATCTGTACTCTTTCTCCGATTTTATTATTATCTGTTATTTTCTTTGCCTTGATTCCGATTTTATTATTATTTGTTAATTTCTTTCCTTCGATTCATTTGTATTATTTGTTGTTGTTATCAAAAATCCTCCTTAGCCAATTGTGAAAAACAGATTGTTTCAATTAAAAGGATCCTTTTTGGTGTGTGTGTATATATATATATATATATGTGTATATATATATATTATGCCATCAGGTCCCAAAAAAAAAGAAAAGCTGTCAGGAGAAAGAAGTTATTGGCAGAAAATAACAACAACAACAACAACATTAATAATAATAATAATAATAATAATAATAATAATAATAATAATAATAATATTGTCTCCTAATTATCTACCTCTGATAGTGTTGTTAATTCTCAGTATCATGTTACTTTTTTATCACTCTTGTTGTTGATTATTTTATGTGTTTCAATTTATGTGTCATCTTTTTCACGTTGTCTCAATTTATGTGTCATACTTTTACGTTGTGTCAATTTATGTGTCAATTCTCAGTATCATGATACTTTTTTAACACTGTTGTTGTTGATTATTTTGTGTTTCAATTTATGTGTCATACTTTTACGTTGTCTCAATTTATGTGTTATGCTTTTACATTGTTTCAGTTTATGTGTCAATTCTCAGTATCATGGTACTTTTTTAACACTCTTGTTTTTGATTATTGTATGTATTTCAATTTATGTGTCGTACTTTTACGTTGTCTCAATTTATGTGTCGTACTTTTACGTTGTCTCAATTTATGTGTCGTACTTTTACATTGTCTCAATTTATGTGTCGTACTTTTATGCTATCAAAAGGGGAGCATTGGCGTAACGGTAATGTTGCAGTGCACCTTTGTCGTACGGCCCTTCCCGAACCCGCATGTAACAGAAGCTTAGTGCAATAGGCTGGCCTTTTTACTTTTACTTTATTTAGAAATAATATAACTTTAAACTTTTCATTTTGGCGTTGATGAATACATGTATATGGTATTTGTATCTGCGCCTGGAGTTTCTTGTTCATGGTGTTTCGGTGATGTCTGTGATTTTGGATAGATAGTTTATAGTAGTACTGTGTGGGTGTCTTATTTCCTTTATTATCTAGCAGCATCTTATTCCATCATGTTGTATGCTTTTGTGTTTTGTTTGATATATTGTTATATGTCCTGAGTCGGGGGTCTATCGGAAACAACCTTTCTACTTCATCTGAGATAGTGGTGGTATGGACTGCGTACACTTTAGCCTTCCCAGACCCCACTTTGTGGGAATACACCGGGTATGTTGTTATTGGTGTTGGTTTAATATTGCACAAGAAAAAAAATAAAAGGACAGCCCGGTGCACTAAAGTTCCCGCTATGCGCAGGGTCGGAGGAAGGGCCCCACCACAAGGGTGTATTGTACCCAGCTGACCTTGCATTTCTGCCAGAGTCTGTTTCCAAGGCTTGAACCCGTGACCTCCGGGTCACATGGCACATAATATTGCACAAGACTGATAAAATAATCAAGCATATTTTTTTATTATACTTATGATGTGCACTCGGTGGTCTGGTTTCAGACCTACAGTAATGGAGCACATATGTGATGACTTTGTTTAGCATATCTAGAGAAGAGGCTTCAGCATCCAAGGGATAATTTCATTACTTAGAACACCATAGACTGTCCTCTTAGTGTTTACTTTTTGTTGATTTGTCACATTGTCTCCTTTTAGTTGATCTGTTGCAGTGTCTAGTCCATGTTTGTGTGGTACATAATAGAAGCATGTGCCTAAGTTACAGCTTTTTGCACCCTGATGTCTTGAATTGCTTAACTGTGTGGCTCAAGTTTAACCTTCATTGAAACTTTAACCACAGCTCGAGTCATCGAGTGTTTTGTCACATTGAAAACATTGCTCCTATAGTTTATCTCACACACAACAAAATGCTTTATTCTGGTGTGTATGACAGTAAAACCCCTCCTGGGAGTTCTTAATTGTTGTTGCCTATTCAGGGAATATGCCAAGAGGTCTATATTGTGCATCTCATTGCATCTTAGCTTCTGACTTTCTGTGTTCATTGGCTCTCACGGTCTGGTACTGACATTTGCAGCTTGATGGGGTCATTTGTTCCATTTGGCGGGTTCTTTTCTGCAGCACCTGAGTTTGAAAACTCATGGATAAACAGAAATGAATCTATAGCTCGATGTAACCTTTGTAATGAAAAGTATGAGCAAGAAGTTTCAACTGTGCTTAGAGGAGCCAGTGGTTTAGTCACTGATCAGCATGAACCACATATATCTTCTTGGTTACAAAAAGCTGAATGCGGTCCAAGCACTAGACTAGTTGCGGTAGAGGTGAGTCATTCAAAGTCGAATTCTTTCACCTTTTCTGTCATTTTAGTTATTTTATGGTTAACTGAGTTTGTGGATGATTACCTTGTAACTCTTTCAGTAAAGTTGTGCTCAATCAATTCAGTGCAGGCCGATGAAGACCACAGTTTATTAAATGCCAGAATGGCGGGATTGCAAAAGAAGTGGAACGATATATGCCAGCGTCTTCATCGCATACATCCATTTCAACCAGATGTTTTGCAAGCCAGGTCACATCCTCCCAGTTTTGGCATCCTTCAGAGTTCTGCTGCAGGGGGCGAAGGCAGAAACAAAGATTTATTGTTGGATGAAAGATTTACTAATCAAAGTTCTATGTCATCAGACTTGCAGAATGCCTCCTTGACCAAAAAAACCATGTCAAAATCAGTCATGTCTGAAGGTGATTCTGATTCCCACGCTGAAGTACCGGCTCAGAGTTTAGAAACTCAGCAGATGAAGATGGAAAATATGTGGACCTCTGACCATCATGTTCCCCGTCATTCGCGCCTTCCCCTCGATCGAGCATCATCAGCCTCAAATGCTTCCGTTAGCACGGACCTGGGGTTGGGAACCATTTACATATCCACTGTAAGAGAGCTGTGGAAACCTAATTTTCAGGCGAATCAGGATCCCCTTCATTACTTTTCTGGATCAGTTTCTTCTTCTGTTCCTCAGTTAGACAAGGTGTTGGATGCCAAAGACTTTAAGAACCTTTATAAAGCTCTTTCTGAACATGTATATTGGCAAGAGGAAGCCATTAATGCCATTAGTCATACTGTCTCCCGTTGCAGAAGTGGTAATGGAAGGAGTCATGGCTCTAGCAAAGGAAATATCTGGCTCAGCTTCCTTGGGCCTGACAAAGTGGGGAAACAAAAAATTGCCAAAGCTCTTGCTGAGAATGTCTTTGGTAGCTGCGATAGCTTACTCTCTGTGGATCTGAGCTCTAGTGATGGGAGTAGCTGCTCAAATTCTCTGCTTATCCATCAAAATATAAGAAATGGTCATGTGAATCTAAGGGGAAAGACGGTCGTTGACTACATTGCAGAGGAGTTAAGCAAGAAGCGCTGTTCTATTGTGCTTCTCGAAAACATAGAAAAGGCTGATTTTCTTGTTCGGAATAGCTTGTCTCGCTCTATCAGAACTGGTAAATTTTTGAACTTGCACGGGAAGGAAATCAGCGTCAATAACATGATTTTCGTGATTACCTCAAAATCTGCAAAAGTTACTAAAGATTTCCTTTCCAGTAAAGAATCTCTTGAGTTTTCAGAAGAAAAGATACTAGCAGCCAAGAACTTGCAGATGCAGATAGCAATTGGATCTGGCAATCAAAATAGGATTGAAGTGAAGAATACAAATTTGTGGATTACTTCAGGGGACAGAACATCAGAATCTTCCCCTGCATATAAAAGAAAGCAGACAGACAACAGTGACTCAAACAATGATAACTTGTTTCAAATGCCCAAACGTGTGTGCACTATCCCAAAATCTTCTCTTGATTTGAATTTGCCTGTGGAAGAGATGGAGGAGGAGAATCAACGTGATGAATGTGAAAGTGACTCTGGCTCTGAAGGTTCAAAAGCATGGTTGGAAGAAATCTTGGAGCAAATGGACAATAATGTGGTCTTCAAGCCATTTGATTTTGGAGCTCTTGCTGAGAAAATCTTAAAGGAAATCAACATAAACCTCCAGGAGATTGTTGGAGTAGATATTAAGCTGGAGATTGACTCAGAAGTAATGGTACAGATACTTGCCGCTGCTTGGTTATCAGACAGAAAGGAAGCTGTTGAGGATTGGGTGGAGAAGGTTCTCCGCAGGAGCTTTATGGAAGTCCGAAGCAGGTTCGGACATACTGATGATGGCGTCATAAGATTAGTTCAGTGTCAAGGAATTGCTGTAGAAGACCAAGTTCCTGGAATTTACTTTCCAGCTAAAATAACTATAGACTGATTTTTTAGTCAGGTATGTGTTCTTATGTACAAATGCCGTCAATAGCATTTCTGCATGTTAAGTTTCTTTGTGCATATATTCCTGTAATTTTGTTGATCCTTCTACAATTGTTTATTGTTGTATCTTTTAGAATTAGGTTATTTTGTTGTAATCATTGTACACAGAAGTATCTGTCTCTATCCCAGACCCTTGGTAGTTGCTTTCTCCCACTTGAAAAGTTTTAACTTTTCCGTTTTTCAGGAAAAGCTAGTTACTCCCGGTAATATATGTAAAGGCAGTTTTAAGATTCTAATGCGATAATGTGTTATTTTTGGTTTCTCTAGATTTTACTATTACTTCACTACATCTGTCTTTCCCCTTTTTGTTTCCTGTTTGTTGTTTTCTTTCGTTTAAGATTTGATATTTATGATTGTTTTGGTCCCACTCGATCATAACAACGAACAAACATAATATTCTGCTTAAAATTTTAAACCAATGGACTGAAGGCTTTTATGACTGCATTCATCAGGTTTAGTAGAATTGTTTTTGGAACCACTGCAAGATACCATTTTACAGAAGTGCTAGATCAAAATGGACCAGCTTCCGTTAAAACCCAGCAAGTGTGAGTCTGAAATCCATTTCATCTGGACCTGTAACATTGAAAGGAGGGGACCTTTTGATCCGGCACTTGGGGTTAGTAGTTTCCACAACAAACAAAGAGGGAAGAAGGTGAGAATTAGGAATCCATGAATGTAGCAATTAGTTTGCGTTAAGTTAGAAATTACCCTATTATGTATTTATAATTTTTGCCGCTAAACAACGTCTGCTAGTCTCACGAGAAAACTCTGTTGAAAATTGTTATTTTAACTGCAATTCATTTAAAAGAAAAAAAAGCTAAACTAAATAGCAACTTAACATATACGATGGTTGATGCACTAAGATGAAGATGGTCAATCTAGGAGATTAACTCGAGGAAGGAGAAGCTAATTCACGGTCTGTTAATTGAGAAGATGAGTCCGGCATTGAGAGGGAAAATTTTTCTAACAAAACATAACAAAACGGACACACTCCATTAAAAAATGTATTAAATCGGACAGATCGCCCATTTTCTACCGTTAACTTCGGTCTAGAAAATTATACATATATACAAATGCGAAGAAGCAGGCACGCCCATTTTGTACCCTTAACTTCGGTCTGCAAAGTAATTATACATATATAACATTTACGTATTAGAAAATTAATAATATTTAATAAAAATGTAAAATAAATAATAATGACATTTCTGTTTCAGCAATTTCAACCGTACGTTTTCGTTGACATGTCTGCTTGCTCCATGATTTTACTATATCACTCCTAGTTAATTATTATCTATCATTTACGTATTAAAAAATTAATAATATTTAATTAAAAAAATAAAATAGACATTTATAACATATCTGCTTTAGCTATTTCAATCGTAATTTTACTATAATACCTAATTAATTATTATAAGTCATCTAAGTATTAAAAATTAATAATATTTAATAGAAAAATAAAATAGACTTAAAATGATAAATTAACTCTTGCTTTTTAAAGTTAACTTGACATCTTATATGAGGTCAACTTAAGTTTTTTTTACAAGTATTTTTTATAGCAATTTTGCTATATATTAAAATAGTCGTAAAAGTATTATAAATCGCAATAATAAAAAAATTAAATTATTTTTAAAATAAAATTGACTATTAACGCTGCAAAATTTCGAACAAGGAGAGTAACATATATTATTTGAAAGTTATATAAATAGTATTATAAATTAAAATAATTAACAACTTGAAATATCTAAAAACATATTTAAAATATCATTGATTGTCTAAATTCTATTTGTGTCACATAAATTGAGACAAAAAAACACATATTGGGCCCATGCTAGTACGAACCCCTGAATATCTAGTTAAAAAATGGAAAAATTTCAGAAGTAGCAACTCTATAGCTATAATTATAACATTTATAGCAACAGTTTCATAATTATGAAAAATAGCAAATTGTATTTTGTATTTAAGTAAAATATTGCTATATAAATACATATACATATTGAATATTAGTTCCTTATCTCTAATCAGTTAAAGTTAAATAAGGGAAGAATCCGTCCCTTAATTCATGCTACATTTAATTATAAAGATTTCTTTTCCTTATATGACTCTTTTTTCAAAAACGTTTTTCATAATCTGCAACTCAAAGCAATTTCAAAAAATAGAGAGACAAAAATATTATTGATGATCGTCTAAAATTTTGATTTTTTTTAAAAAGATGACGTTATAAATACAGGTATCGATAACTAAACTTGATTCTGTTTTGAATTTCATAAATATTTTTTACAAAATTGCTGAAAAACTTGTAACAACATTGTGATTACAGTCATAGAAATCAAAATTTGACTTTGTTATGGATTTCATCAATTCTAGCATACAATGTTTTGTGTGAATTTTTTTTGCAAGTTCAAAGTTTTCTTCTCGTTATGTAATTTGAAAATTGAAATACAATTGTTATACATTAAATTTAAATTTTATTCGAGCATAACTCTTATTCGAATAAAAATTTATTTTCACTGGAATGCGTTTTGCAGTTTTGTATATAATATGAAAAAAAATATTCTGAGTGATTGTATAAAGTATGTATTTGATTTTTTTTAAATATTTAGTAGTGTTCTGGAGATTGACAATGGGATGTTTTTGTTAAGCACTCTGGTAGATGGACATATGAACAAAAATATGAATATTACATCAGTGATGCTATATTGTTAAGCATAAACTCTTCATATAAACAACTCTACACACTACTGGATTCTCATATTAATGTAAATTTGACTTGCAAATGCATTTAAATTGAATCAATTAATAGATATTGCAGAGTAAATATGTATAAATAATGACATGAGTTTGAAGGTCTATATACTGCAGAAAAAGGAGATAAAGGATATAAGTAGTTTGCCTTTGTATGTAAGTGTTTTAAAAAAAGATACTTTCAGTACATTTGTAAGTTCATCATTGTGTAATGCTGAAAGTGTAAATCTGTCTGTCATATCGCGTAACGTGGTAAATACATCTACTGAAAGAGCATTAATAGTTCCTACTTTAGAAGAATGTTTAGATGCATTTGAATTGGATACGACTAAAGTGATTATCTCAGACCCACATCATAAACATATTGAGCTAGAACATATTTATATCTCGAAATATGTTTTAAAGACGGCCGTGAAGGATTATACAATTCAGGAGAAGTTCCAATCACGATCTGTAAGATCAAGTAAAACTTGATAAGTGCATTATGCATATATTTTTCTTGTTCATATTGGTTTATTGTATTTAATCATATTTAATTTTTTTGTATGCAGTTACACATTATTGTGCAAATTTCATAATTGTTATTTTTTATTCCGTGCATCTGATATCGAGAGATCTAGAATGTTTAGTACTAGAGAATTTTTACAAGAACATATATGTCCGATTAAAGATAAGATTTATCCTAAGTTGCACGCCACAAGTAAGTTGATTGGCCGTATAGTCAAACCAAAATTTAAAAGCCACAAGCACAAATACAGTACAACTGAAATAAAAAAGTGACATGAAGGAAGACCTGGATATGAATTTGACATATATTATGTGTTGGCGAGCAAAGAAAAAAGCGATAGAAGAGTTGGGAGAGAAACCGCCGGCATCATACGGGAAACTACCTGCGTACGTACATGTGTTGAACACTAGTAATCTAGGTTCACATATAAAAATGAAAAAGAATGAAGATAATGAGTTTTAATATGTATTTGTAGATCTTACTGCATTCATCAAAGGGTTCAAATATTGTGGACCGATCATAGTTGTTGATGCAAGTCATCTCAGAGGAATGTACACTGGCACTTTGTAGCTGCCTATACCATGGATGGAGCCCATAAGTTATACAAAAAATGCATTTGACTTTACATAGGCTTTCAACTATATGTATTTATAATATACATATGTAGTATGTTTATGTGTTCAATTGCTAGGTACTTTAATGTGTCTAAAACATGTGTGTGTATTGTAACTCAAATTTAATATGTGTAACATATTTAATTATTGTAATGTGTCATATACATTTTCTTACTATAATATATGAGATGGGTTGTCTACCATTTCGATCATTTATTATATGTATTTTTTTTATATACAGGACATATATTTCCTTTGGCATATAGTGTGCTTGATTCAGAAAATGATGCATCTTGGGCTTGGTTCTTTGAGAATCTAAAGGAAGCATACTGTGAAAGAAAACACATGTGTGTTGTTTCTGATTGTAATGGGAGCATCATAAAAGTTGTTGGTGATGTGTACAATAATGTACCACATTATGCATGTATGTGGCATCTATGAAGAAATATGAAAAAGATTTATAGAAAGTCACATGATGCATTATCGGAGATCTTCTATACCATGGCAAAATCATATTCAAAGTCTGAATTTCACAAGTTAATGGACAAGGTAGAGACAGTTGATATTAGAGTGAAGAATTACTTAGAATTGACGGGATACGATAAGTGGGCTAGGTCATATGCAACAGTTCATAAGATATGGACTTTGACATTAAACATTGCTGAGTCAATTAATGTTGCACTGATATCGGCTAGAGAACTACCAATATACGATTTTATAGAGGAAGTTAGAATGATGTTTGATAGATAAAATTGTGAAAACAGACAGGAGGCTTCGTATACTTTGAAAAATTTCAAAAAATTCTCCAACAGAATGAAGTAGAGTATACACGTATGACGGTATGATGAAATACATCTAATTATGGTATGTATAAATATGTGTTTTCATATGTTGTATGAAATATATATGCATATATACATATGAAAATTTTAAAAAAATACATATGTTGTACTGAAAATACATATGCATAGCAGAAAAATACATATTCAGACCTGTAAAATACATATGTTGAATTGGGAAAATACATTTGATGAACTGAAAATTACAAATGTCAAAATAATTTTTATTTTTCAAATTATTTGTTTAAATAATTTTAGGTTATACCAGCTTCCGAGTATGTCTGTACAGTCCACCATAAGGAGAAACATTTTATTGTTTGCCTTAAGAAAGAAAATATTCTTTCCATACATTTCAATTGGGCAAGATACCGTGTGTGCATGCTTGTGCAGTACTTGATAGCAAGAATTTTAAGAAGGGACCATATTGTTCTAATCTATACAAGACAAAAATAGTCTTGCGAACGTATGATCTTCTAGTTTATTCTTTACCACACAAAGATGACTGGATAATTCCACAGGACATATTAGAGGAGATAGTTCTGCCCCCAAAATACAAGTAGCCCCCTGAAAGACCTCCAAAGAAGGATCGTAGAAAATCAGGAAGAGATATGTTCGAAATGAAAAATAAAAATTATTGTAGTTCATGTGGATTTAAAGGTCACAATAGGCATTCATGTAGTAGATATAATATATGAACAGTCTTTTGGTGTATTCAGTCAAAAAATAATTATTGAATTTTTTCATTGACAATTATGTGATTCTAAATTTTAAAACAAATGTTTCATGTTATTGAATTTGTTATAGTTAAATTATTGCATTTATTTTACTGAACTTGAAAATTAATTTAGTTCATTATGAATATATTGATACAAATATATACATATTGTACAAGACACATAACATCATTGATATAACGTCATTATATATGTAATCAATTAATATAATAAAATAAATAAAAAATTACAAATCCTGAAATATACGTATACAAACCTACTATTCTGCAAAATACATATTTAAAACTAAGATACTGGAAACTACACATGCAAACATTTAAATCTAAAACAAAACATATAAGAATCTAATAAATACATATGCCCATCTAAAAAAAACTAAGAATAACTTAACATGCATGTAATCAATAAAAATTGAAAAAATATATATAAAGACATATTAAATACCCAAGAGGAACTGAAAATACATAAGCGTTAATCATACATACATACGCATTAGTCATAAATACATATGCATAATAGAAAAAATCCATATGTATTATTTATAAAATAAATCTTATGCCTTTCTGAAAAAATAAATATGCATTAGTCATAAATACATATGCATACTGAAAAGTACATATGTATTATTCATAAATACATATACATCATAAATACATATGCATAAGTAGAAAATAAATGTATTATTTAAAAATGTATATGCATATCTGGATAAATACATATTAACTAGTCATAAATACATATGAAAAATTGGAAAAATACATATTCATAATGACATATGACTAATAGTTACATAAACTAACCACAAAAAATTCTATTTTAGAAGATTGAACATCAATAATCTAAATATAACAAAAAAGAAACATTAAAATATCAACTTTCAACATTAGAGCAACATATGAAACTTAAGAAATATTCAACGACATCTTTTTCCACCTAAAGTTAACTGTTATCAAATACAATAAATTAAAAATCCACATCAAATTTCAAGCACTTCAGTGTCTTCTGTTATCCCGATTTTTCTATGAGGCCTCATTGGTGCTTCATCATCACTTTGTGCCTTCTTTTTTTCTTTTCTCGAACCATAATACCATAAAAGTGAAGCATATCTCGTCGAAGAAGATCTGGGTCAAAGTCAACATATGAAACACCTTCTCCAAAAGTAAGACACTCACATATGTTACCATATATAAACCACAATCCCTGCAAATATATTTATCAACAAATAAGTATCTGTTATGAAATGAATATATACATATATACATGTAATATGTATATTCAGTACTTACAAGCTGCCACTTGGTTGTTGAGGCAAATCATCCACAAAAGAAACATCAAATAGATCAAACTTATCATTGAATTTGTAATTTGGATAATTGTCAATATCAATATCCTTCTTCTCGTAGAAATTACATGCCACAAGACATAATGATATAACCTCAACTAACTTTTCAATTTTAGCAAGCACCACAACATCATGACCAACAGATGACAGTGAATCATATACGTACATGCACCTATCATTAAAGATAAAACAGCAAGAACCCAATATGTTTGTCCTTTACATTGACAGGAATGAAAAGATGATTAACTGTATGCCATGGCACTGTAGCATGCATGCGAAATCCATTTATGTACTCATTCAGATAGTATTCCTTTCCATCTGCATTAAGAATTGAATTATCCAATGTATACACAACTAGCACACTACTGACAGTGTTCATGAAGTTGCAATCTACTGTGATGTATTTATTTGAACAATTGGGATCATACTTGGACTTTTGTCTAAAGCAAAAACTTTTAATGAAGGGCAAAAAGTTTAAACGACATTTCTAAAGCCCCTCACACTTTTAATATATTATAGATGGTGTAAATATAAAAATATATTTTAGTATATATATATATATTACCACTAGAAGTTTCGAGTGGTTGATGGATCATCACTTTTGTGTTTCCCATGCAGTACCTCTTTCCCTTGCTATCGGAGGCTAAAAGAGACACATCAATTTGAATCATATTTGTGGTACAATTTTTTTTATTGTTTAAAATCTTTCCTTATTTTTAAAGTCAAATATTTACACTATCATTGATTACATTCTTATTACATATTTAATACTCTTAAAAATTTGGTACTTCTTAAATTTTTTTTGTTCTAACACTTTTATAATCATTTTTAGATTTTCCAAATCTTCTTAAAAATAAAATTTAATTGATTTAGAATTCTAAAAAGTAAATAACTTCTAATAAGGAAAGGTTTTACTATAATATATTTAATTAATTTTTAATTTATAAATAATAGGAAAAAATTGTGAAAAGACATTTTTGTCTAAAGGAAAGACTTTTAATGAAGGGTAAGAAGTTCAAACAATATTTTTAAACTCTTCACACATTTAATATATTATAGATTATAGATATAGATACACACCAGACATAAGAGCCCAACATATGCTACTTTTTTGTGATACATATAAATATTTGAGAGTCAATTAATTTTTCATGATTTTTATTTTTTAAAATATTGATTATAATGATGTATAATACTTTTTTTTTTTTTTTTTATAGATTTTAGATAAGATATGTTACTCTTGTTGTTTTAATTTATGGGACACTAATAAAATTTGGAGAGTTAACCAATTTTTTTAATGTAATTTTAAGATTTTTGCATGCCTTTTAAAAATTTGAAGTATTTAATTATTGTGATTTATGATACTTCTACATAACTTACAGATAATATAAGGTACTTTCTCTATCTCAGTTATGTGACATTGGTGGAATTAAGAAAATCAATCAATTTTTATATATATATATATTTTTTTTTACATATTTTTAGTTGTTAATTATTGTGATTATAGTACTTGATACTAATTAATTTTCAAATAATATATGTTACTCCCTCTGTATTATGTAACTGTGATAGCATTTGGAGAATGAATTAAATTTTTTTAAGTGGTTAAATATTTTAAGTCACTATTATTGCAATTTAAAATAATTTTGTGTATTATTTAAGTACATATTCAATTAAAAAACATGAAAAATAAATTAAAATGGAGAAAATAAAAAATTATACAAAGAAGAAGCGGCGGAAGCAGGACGATCCTCCACCTACTACCACCGCTCTCCTTTCTTTCTTTATATACATATATATATATATATATACACATATATATATATATATATATATATATATATATATAAAGGTTAATGAATCTTAAATGGCTTGTAAGGGTCTTGATGACTATACTTTGAATTGAAAGTTGATTTGAATGAAGGCATTAACCTAATAAAGTGGTTAATCGATGAATACTCCCATAAAGACCCTATGGTCCCATATTGTGTTGATGTGGGCAAATATTTTAAGTCTTTAAATGTGAAATGGATTGAATGGATGTTAATGCATGAACTATAAGGTGTTAAGAGTCCAAATGTCGTCTAATAATGGAAATGAAATGACTAGTGGTTCGAGTCCCTAGTCCAATGAATGGCTTGTGGTTTGAGTCCCTTACCCAATGAGATCACTAATGGTTTGAGTCCCTAGTCCAATAAATGGCTTGTGGTTCGAGTCCCTCACCCGATGAAATGACTAGTGGTTTGAGTCCCTAGTCTAATAAATGGCTTATGGTTCAAGTCCCTCACCCAATGAAATGACTAGTGGTTTGAGTCCCTAGTCCAATGAATGGCTTGCGGTTTGAGTCCCTTGCCTAAGGAATTTAATTGAATTAGTTGAGTTGGTTTGAGGTTTGGATCCCCTTGACTAATCTAACAAAGAAGTTTAATGTTCTAGAATTGGTAAGGGGAAAGGTTAAAAGTTCTTCACTCTATGTCTCATGAATGAATGCTTTAAGAAAGATTGCTATGACTCCTTCCATGACTTGGTATGCTATATATAAACATGTGTATGTGTCTATTCATATATACCTATGCTAATATAAATGTCATTTTATATGATGGTTTGACTTGGATTGAACTAATGCACTATTTTATCCTTATCCTCGAGATACATGCTAGCGCTTCAATCGCTAACCATCTCTGGACACTATGTCCCGATGCAACATAGGTTACAGAGCTTCTTCTTGTTGTTCTATGCAGTGATGAAGTGTTCAGGTGGATAATGAGTTAACATTAAAGTGGTGAGCTTCTATGCTCTGGAAGGCATACATTTCACAGTCTTTTACTTTAAGTCATACAATTGATTTATTTTGACTTAGTGTTGGCTTTTGTCGGGGGCATGTTCCAACATATTTTAGACATTGGATTTTAGATGTTTTGTAGATGACTGTGTACTTGGGTTTATTGGCTAGATTGTTTCCATTAATAAAATATTAGATATTGTCTAAGTATTGGCTATTAGCTTTATTTTTTGCTACATTAATATTTGGTCAGAGTTTATCTGACACTTATGAATTGAATAGATGGTGACACTGGGTTGACGGGGTGATCTCTGGTCCAAGTTGGGCTTGATATTCCCACACAACATGGCCCAATTTTATGGCATGTCATTCCCCTTCCCAATTTGGGCTAGTTTAGTGATCACTCCAGTTCAGGTTCTACTTTGATGGCAAGGATAGAACAACCCTCCTCAATGTGGGTCAGACGTTAGAATCCATGATAGCTCACATGTTTTATGACGGTGATATGATAGCTCTCACAGTTTCAGTTATTATTTTAGTGTATCTTAGTTCAGGTTTACTTGACCAAGTGTACAGATTTCTTGTTAATCAGTTATACAAATTTCTGTCTTATAGTTTACTGACTATTTTAGAAATATATTTATACTTGGTCTTGCATTCTCAGATATTACATGCATTTCAGCCAGTCTTCATCTCATATACTAGTACATTCAAAGTACTGACCACATACTTTTCTTTACACTATGTTATCTTATAACATAAGTTCAGACACACAGTTTCCCGACTATCCTTAGACATCTTAGCATTACTCAGCAGTAGTAGTGTGAGTCGTTATCCATCGAGGGCATGATATATTTTTTTCTAAGTTATTTCAGTATTTCTTTAAGTTTAGTCAGTCGGAGTTAGTTGGGGGCTTTTCCTATCAACTCCTTAAGAAGTTTAGAGGCTTTCAGACAGTCAGACAATTAGTTGGACAGTCAGTCAGTTCTTTCAGTATTATCAGTTACTCAAACAAATAGTTTTATTTTCATTATTTTATCATATATTTTAGACATGTTCTTATTGTGCATTTCAGTATTCAGTTTTATAGTAACTTGTTAGTTTATCTTCTGCTTATGTATTATATTACTACTTTACTCAGTGCTTACAGTAGGTACCAGCTTATGGGTTAGCTTATGACCCTTGTGGTCGTAACTAACTTTTTTGCAACTAGGGGGTAGTCTCAGGTCATAAAAAAACTTTGTATCAAATCCTAAGGTTTTAAAGTCTCCTAGGGAGTGTGAAATCCGCGTTGAGTAGAGTCTTGTACATAGGTGTGAAGCACGCCATACTGTTGGACAAGAGGCTATGAGATATTTTTTGGAAAGTTCCCTTCTTTTCGTGTTCATGTTGTATGAAGGAAAATGAACTTAATTTAATCCCTCTTTCTAACTTACCCTTCATTCTAATTTTAGATAATGCCTCCCAAAAGAAACAACAGAAGAAAGAATTAGGATCATCCCGCAACACTGCCTTTATAAGAAGATCCCCTGAATAAGCATGTCTCTCATGTCAAATTCAGGGCCACTTTTATGACCTTGGATCATTCATTATATGCTCAAAATAACCAACAAGCAATTTCCCCAGCCAATCTAGTGGTAAATACAGCTGCATCTAGGATTCGAGATTTCACCCGAATGAATCCCCCTTTGTTTTTAGGTTCCAAGTCAGAAAAGGATCCACAAGAGTTTATGAATATGGTACAGAAGGTGACTGATATCATGGGCTTCACCTTTAGTGAGAGTGTAGATTTAGCTGCATATCGGTTGCATGATATGGCTCACACCTGGTTTAAGCAGTGGAAGAAGGACCATGGTGTTGATGTAGGGATGGTAGAGTGGGAGGACTTTGCTATAACTTTCTTAGACAGGTTCTTTCCCTTAGATTTAGGTAAGCTAAGGTGTAGGAGTTTAATAATTTGAAGAAAGGTAGTATGATTGTGAAAGAGTACTCACTTAAGTTCACTAGTTGGCAAGGTATGCTCTTACCATGGTGACGGATAATAGGTCTAGAATGAGTAAGTTTGTATCTAGTGTAGCTGATAGTGTGGTTAAGGAGTGTAGGATAACTATTTTGATTAAGGAGATGGACTTATCTATACTTATGGTTCATAATCAGCAGATTGTGGAAGAGAAGAGCAAGGAGAGAAAGAGTGGGAATAAGAGGGCCATAATAAATAGTTTCAACTTTTCTCATCCAAGGTCAGAGAGTGGTAACCATTCTCAGTTCCTTTAGAAATTTTATCCCCAGCTCCATCTTCATCTAGTGTGTTAGTGCCTAAGTTCAGGCAAGACGTCAGGATAGGGCACCAGGATCTAAGTCCCAGGGCAGTGTCAATAGTAGGCGCGCTAATCTACTTTGTTAGAAAAATGGTAGGAACCACCAGGGTGAGTGTAGAATGGGTAGTGATGTATGTTTTGGATGTGGCAAGCTAGGACACAAGATCCGAGAGTGTTCGGTAGTGATGCAGAGGGGCAAAAATAATTGCCAGCAGGGCCAAACTACTTCTTCAACAGTACCAGTCGGTCACCCGACACAACAGGGTGACACTTCCAATGCCACAAGTAGGCAGTGTCAGAATAGGCTGTATAATCTCCAGACTCGGCATGATCAGGAAAGTTCTCCTGATATGGTTATGGGTATATTACAGGTTTTCCATCTGTATGTTTCTGCACTATTAGATCCCAGAGCTTTACTTTTCTTGATGACTCCTTACCTTATATAGCTCTAGATTTAAGTGCTAGTCCCAAAACATTAGCAGATCCTTTCTCAGTGTCTACCCCAGTGGGTAAATCTATTATATCCAGATGGGTATACAAAAATTTCTCAGTCATAGTATCTCAGAAAATTAACTCAGTTTATCTTGTGGAGTTAGAAATGACTGATCTCCTATTGGTTAGTTTGAAGAAGGTGAGGATGCTTTGATAGGTCCAAATTAAGTATCTGAGGTGATGGAGAAGGTTAAGTTGATTCGATAGAGGAAGAAGATAGCCCAAAGCCATTAGAAATCTTATACAGATGTAAGGTAAAGAGATCTTGAATTTGAGGTTGGGGATATGGTCTGTTTGAAAATTTTTCCCATGAAGGGAGTGAAGAGATTTGGCAAGAATGGTAAACTCAGTACCCGCTATGTTAGCCCATATAGAATCTTAAACCATTTTGGGAAGGTAGCCTATGAGCTAGAGTTGCCTGTAGATTTGGTGTTCATACATCTACTATTCCATGTTTCTTTGTTAAAGAAATATATTGGTGATTCAACTATAGTTGTTCTTTTAGAAGATAAAGACGTCAAGGATAGCCTTTTCTACGAAGAAGTCCCAGTTACGATCCTTGATCATCAGATTTGTATGCTAAGGAATAAAGAAGTTCCCTTGGTTAAAGTCCTTTGGTGAATCAGTCTGTTGAGGAAGATACTTGGGAAGTAGAAGAAGATATGCGAACCAAGTACCCTCATCTTTTCTCTACAAACTTAGATTCAGCTTTAGGTAACGATTTTTCCTTAGATTGACTGTTTTCCGTTCTCAGTTTCAGCTATGTACCCATTCTCACATCATTGCATGGATTCACAAAATTAGTTCAATTCATGTATCATGCTTTAGACTCAGTTAGGTAATCATGTTATAAGTCATGCATGTTCAGTATTATGATCTAAGTTTCCTTAGTATCCCCAGCTAAACCAGTCTTATTCGAGGACGAATGTTCCCAAGAGGGAGATATTGTAATACCCCGTGATGTTCTAAGCTTGTTTCAGCTCCTAGTTGCATTGCCTAAGGGGCCCAAGGCTTGAAATTTTCACTAAGTGTTAAGGACTTAGTCACTTTTAAGACCCCAAAACTTTGATGATTTTTATTTTGCCTTCCCGACCTTGAGACATTAATTTTTGAGTTGATTTATGTTTGGGGTTGTTAAAAGTACATATTGGTTGAGTTTTGAGATTTTTATACAGGCTTAGGGCTGTGTTTGGAAGACAAAAATAGTAAATCCACCAAGATAGGCTCGGAAAACCTGGTTTAGTCCACTGGGACAGAGCCCGCAATGCCTTATCTTATCTGCCGGACTAGAGCCCGTTGTGCGGGGCTTACCCCACCAGTCTGGAGCTCGCGGTGCACCCATATTGTTCCATCCAGCCTTTTGGACTTTAATCTAAGGGGCATATGAGTTATTTGACCTCAACCCAATCCGTCATTAACATAATTTACTGCTTCCAAAAAGGTATTATTTGCCTCTTTCACTCAAATTTCTCTCAAGAAAACCCTCCCCTTTTCCCAAGAACAAATTCAACTCTTTCTTCCCCAAGAAATCAAGAATTCAAGCTCCCCAAGTTCAAGAATCTTCAAGAAATCATCTATTAAGGTATGTGGGATGTTTATCCATAGGTACCTTCCACCTATCAAAATCCTCTTTTGGTTTAATTTACAAGTTTATCCATGTTCATCATGAAATAAATCCATGAATCTCTTGTCAATTCTATTACAAGTTATGGTTACATGTGTTTTCAAGTTGAATGAGTCATATCATGAATTGAGTGTTGCAATCCCCATGTCATGTTCAATTGGTTTTTGGATAAATCCCCAAATTATGAATTTAGCCATGTAATCCTGATGATTCCTTATATTTAGGACATTCCTATGTTCAAATTCATGCTTCTTACATGTTTGATGAAATGTCTATGTTTTGTGTCTTTGAACCATGATCCCATACTATAGTTAAGCTTTGTTATTGCATTTTATGGTCATTCAGTGCTGGCGGGTTTTAAACTCCCGATACCTATTTGTTTTAAATAATTTCCATTTTTAAGTAACAAGTCAGTCAGACTATGGTTTTAATATCATATTCAGAATTCCACGATCATATTGAGCATTATCAATTTATATGTTTATAATTGCCTCAGAATCCATATGCACTGTTATTTTTAGAATACCGTGACCTGAGCTTGTCAGTTATTAGTTATCAGTGCATGCACCAGTTAGCAGTTCAGAGTCTTTCTGTTAAGAGTAGGATTTAGCACCGAGTGGGAAGTATGGGTTTAGAACATCCTACTTTCTAAGAAACTATGTGCCACCATAGGTTTAGGGGCCTTGCTAGAGAGTGTTTCCACTTGCCCAATATGAGCTCAGTTTAGTCATCACTCCAGTTCAGGTTCTACTCCAATGGTAAAGATAGAATATCCCTCTCAACATGGGTCAGACATTGGACTCCTGATAGCTCAAATGGTTTATGTCAATTACATGATAGCTCCCATAGTTTCATTTAGTATTTCAGTGTATCTTAGTTCAGGTTTACTTGACCAAGTGTACAGATTGCCAGTTAATCGGTTACATATATTTCAGTCTTTCAGTTTACAGACCATTTCAGAAATATGTTTTTACTTGGTATTGAATTCTCAAAAATTACATGTTAATGATTTCATGCTCAGTTACCCATACATTTCAGCCAGTCCTCATCTCATATACCTGTACATTCAAAGTACTGACCACATACTTTTCTTTGCGCTATGTTGTCTTATATCATAGGTTCATATGCATAGTTTCTCGATCGTCCTTAGACAGCTTAGCATTACTCAGCAGCAGTGGTGGTAAGTCCTCATCCCTCAAGGGAGTGATATGTTTTTCTCAGTTATTTCAGTATTTCTTTTCATTCAGTTAGTCTAAGTTAGTTGGGGGCTTGTCCCATTAACTCCTTAGAAAGTTTAAAGGCTTTCAGACAATCAGACAATCAGTTAGACAGTCAGTCAGTTCTTTAGTTTTATCAGTTGCACAGATAGTTAGTTTGATTTCCCATATTTTATCATATATTTCAGACATATTCTTTTTGCATATTTTAATATTCAGTTTTATAGTAACTTGTTAGTTTATCTTCCACTCATGTATTATATTAGTACTTTACTCAGCGCTCACCATTGTTGCGACTAGGGGGTAGCCTTGGGTCGTGACATTTAGCTACTAATGAAGTAAAGAGAAATAATATACCATAAGGTTCATTCAAAGAATCCATTATGATAGAGAATGAAAATATTCTTCAATCTACACTTCTATTTCACCAAAATACAATTAGGAATTCAAAAACAAAAGTTTCCCCAATTTGTAGGGTTATAAAGTTGCAAAAATTCAATTGTCCAAAGTGTAAGATCTCCAATGGGAAAGTGTAAGATATCCAATGGGAAAGGGTTTTATCATTACAAGGGATTTGGGGTTGGCTAGGTAAAATGATAGAATTGCCTGGCATAAACTTGCCAGGTTGCAATCGCTACAACTTGTTCACAATTGCGGCTACTGCAACCATGGTCATATCATTATGGTGTTGGAGGATAACAAATATTGACTGGCTACGATCGCGTTCCTCAGACCATGATCAAGGTAACTGGGCCTGATTGTGTGTAGGGTTTTCAGATGTGCAGTTTTCTATTCTTTTTGATTCTTTTTCAGCTCAAATCCACATCTTCCTATCTCATCACCTGTGTACCTAGAAAATGTGGAAATTAGTGCATTTAACTAACAAAATTGTCTCATTCATACCTTTAAATTATAGTAGTGTGCACAAATTTTAGATGTAAATGAGTGGTAATTTCACCACTCATCAGTTGTGAGTCATGGCTAAGCTCGACACAATGATCTGCCCCATCCAAATATAGCATTAGGGGAATCTCCCCTCGCCTTAAGATGAGCATGTTACATATATAGGTCCTACTCTGGATCCACCGAGTTCTTCTACCTTAGCCTTGGAGGAGTTGCTAGTTTGCTTGTTGGCTCGGTGCTCCTTTAAGTGCACTTGGTGTTCTTTTAACTCTGAGTATTATACTTCCATCTATGCCAGAGTTTACTCATGGTTTTTCCTCTGTGTTAATTATGGATCCATCTGTTATACTAATATCTTCTGATGGTACTCCACAAACCCTGTGTGTGGTTCTTCCTTTAGTGCTGAAATCTGAGTATAGTATTCCATGGTCAGGAGTTCAACCTTCTTCTATGATGTGACCTCAGATGGGTTCTCAACTAACTATATTTACTATTCCTCCTATTATTGCGAGTGTAGATATGTCTTGTGAGGATTGAAAGAGGTTTGAGAGATTCATTCCTTTGGATCCTTCTAGGGTTTAGTAGTGCTGTAGGCAATGATGCCTATGAGTTATTGGTGGATAATTTGAGAAGTTGTATAACCTCAGTTTGCTTGAGTCGCATGAGGTTACTTATACTACTTACCAGTTGAGAGATGCAACTAGAGATTAGTTGAAGTCATTTATTGGTTGCCGACCTCTTGGTTCTCTAGAGATAACTTGGGATCACTTTATAGCGGCCTTTTTGGATAAATTCATGCCTTTCAGTTTGATAGATCAAATAAGAGATGAGTTTGATCGCTTGGAGTAGGGTTCCATAACTATTATAGAGTATAGGTATGATTCTATGCCTTGTTTAAATATTCTTATGCCAGTATTGTCACTGAGTCAGCAAAGATTCAGAAGTTTGTGAAGGGGTTGGATGTTTTTCTTTAATTTGATACAACTCAGATGGTAGTATATGGAGCATCAGTTCATAGTATTATTGATTATGCTAAGATGACTGAGGTATTCTTTGAGTATCTCAGGAAGGCACCAAAAAGATGCATCGTCAATGTGAGTTTAAAGGTCACATATCTTAAGGTAGAGATTCTAAAAGCTTCCATGGGTACCATGGTAGACCAATGCAGACAGACTTACAGAGTTTAGGTAGTGGGTCTTCTGGTTTGACAGCTTTAGCTGGCCGTCCTAGTTCAGCCGTACCTACTTCTATTGAGCTGGGCCACATGGTTATATGTGTGATAAGATTAGCCATTTGTCCAGGAAATATCCCTACAGCATCTTTAGAGCTACTCCTATATCGATTGTGAGAGGTACAGGTTCTACTAGGGGTGGAAAAGGGAGAGGTAATGATGCCCATAGTAGTAGTCGAGGGACTACCCAATTAGATGGTGGATGTGGTTAGCCTATGCTTACCTTCTAGGCTGAAGGTAGAGGCTTCCGATGCCATCATCATAGGTATCATCCATTTTTTTTTTAGATCTGCATCTATGTTATTTGATTCAGGATCAATTTTATCTTATGTATCTGCATAGTTTTCTTTGGGTTTAGATCTTGCTAGTGAGCCTTTTGCCATTCTTATCAGTGTATCTACGCCTGTAGAAGACTCTTTAGTAGTGGATCGGGTGTACCAATCTTATGTTATGAATTTAGTGGATCGGGTGTACCAATCTTATGTTATGAATTTTGTTGGGTGTGAGAGTTGGGTAGATTTGCTTATCTTAGATATAGTTGACTTTGACATCATCTTGGGTATGCGTTGGTTGGCTTTATACCATGCTGTCCTAGATTGTTATGCTAAGATCGTGATTTAGCTTCATCGTATATGTCAAGGATAGATTGGAAGGGTGTGCCTCATTTGGGTCCTAGAGAGTTGTATCTTTTATTTAGAATCATCGCTTGGTTGAGAGGGGGTACTTGTCTTATTAGGCTCATATTCATGATACTAGTGTTTCTTTACCTTCTTCTTTGGATTCTGTTCAAGTTGTACGTAAGTTCATGGATGTTTTATCAATGGATGGGCTTGGTATGTCTCTAAATCATAATATCAACTTTTTTATTTATCTTGAGTCGGGCACCAAGCCCATTTCTATTTCTCCTTATAGGATGGCTGCAATAGAGTTAAAAGAATTGATGGATCTATTGTAGGAGTTGTTGGATAAGAGATTTATCTGACCTAAAGTATCACCTTGGGGTGATCTTATCTTTTTTGTGAATAAAAAAGATGGGTCGATACATATGTGTATTTATTATCTACAGTTGAATAAGTAACAGTTAAGAATAAGTAACATCTTCCTCATATTGATGATTTGTTTGACCAGCTTTTGGGTGCTTCGGTATTTTTAAATATTGATTTAAGGTCTGAGTATCACCAGTTGAGGATTAGAGCTTCAAATATTCTGAAGATAGCTTATCAAACTTGATACATTTATTATGAGTTCTTGGTTATAATTTTTGAGTTGATCAATGCCCCTGCCACATTCATGGAGTTGATGAACTAGGTATTTGAACCATATCTTGACTCTTTTGTTATTGTTATTAAAGATGATATCTTGGTTTATTCCAAGAATGTGGCCTATCATGAGAAGCATTTATGGATTATGCTCTAGAGATTGAGGGATGAAAAGTTGTATGCTAATTTCTATAAGTGGGAGTTTTGGTTTAAGTCTCTCTTTTTTAGGTCATATGGTGACCAAGAATGGTATTATGGTTAATTCAGCCAAGATTGCAGAAGTTCATGATTGGGATTGTCCTACTTCTTCGACCAAGATTTGGAGTTCTGTCAGTTTAAAAGGTTACTATCTGCATTTTATTGAGGGTTTTTCATCTATCGCAACTTTATTGACCAAGTTGACTTTGCAGAATATTTCCTTTCAGTGGTCCAATGATTATGAGGCGAGCTTCTAAAAGCTCAAGGATTGGTTGACTTTAGCTCCTATCTTGACCCTGCCCAAGGAGGGCATCGGTTTTTCCTTTTTTTTCTAATACTTTTAGTATTGGATTAGGTGCTATGTTGATGTAGGAAGGTAGGGTAATTGCTTATGCTTCTTATCATTTGAAAGCCGATAAGAGAAAATACCCTACCCATGATTTGAAGTTGTGAGTTATTGTATTTGCTTTTAAGCTATGAAGGCACTGCTTGTATAGAGTTTGTTGTGAGATTTTCTCGGATCATTATAGCATTCAGTATTTCTCCACCAAGTAAGATCTTAACATGAGACAACACTATTAGCTTTAGTTTCTTAAGGATTATGTCTTGACTATTATTTGTCATCCGGGCAAGGCTAATATGGTTGCAGATGCCTTGACCTGAACATCGACTAGCATGGGTATCTTGGCACATCTTTTTACCTTGGAGAGGAATTTGTCCATAGAGATGTAGTCTTTGGCTAACCAGATAGTTAGGATTGATATTTTGACTCCTGGGTGTATTTTGGCATTTGTGGAGGCTAGGTCTTCCTTGTTGGAGCAGATTCGGGCTCACCAATTTGATGATGTTTGATTGAGAGTGATTCAGGATAAGGAGTTGAGTAGTGAGGCTAAGGATGCCTATCTTTATCTAGATGGTGTCTTGAGGATTAGTGGCCAAGTTTGTGTGTCGAGAGTGAGTGATTGGATTAGATTGATTTTGGAAGTGGCTCACTATTCTAGGTATTCCATTCATCCTGGAGTGACTAAGATGTATCATGATCTGAGACAATATTAATAAAGGGTGGTATAGGGAAGGATGTAGCAAATTTTGTAGCTCATAGCCTATGTTGCCAGTAGGTGAAGACCAAGTATTTGAGAGCATGTGGTTTTCTTCTACGGTTACCCTATAATGATCCTTCGGGTCATTTTTAATATTTTCGCTTATTTTTGCTATTAGGGCTTCTCCATAGATTCCCTAAGTCCACTTATGACTTTTTGGGATTGAAAATTTGGTTATCGGGTAGTTTGTTTGGTTTTTAAAAATAATTTTCTTTTTAGAAGTCGTTGGTTCAAAATAGCCATCAGGAAGAAACTTTAATAAAACAATCACGCATACAAATTTTGACTGCGCCAGCATATTCGTAATATTGATTTTAGTGTAGGTAGACCTTTGCTTTGGGTACCAATGCACTTGGACTTATTTTGACCAATTGGTCGAAAAGTGGGAAAAATGAAAAATGGTAAGTATGGGTGTGGGCCCCATATTTGGTCTAAACGACCTCCAATAGAAAATATGACTTCACCAATGCATTTGGAACATCAAATTTAATGGAGTTACACAGTTTATTTGTGAAAATCAGAGTCTGAATAAGTTTCGAGGGTCAAAAATAAGTTTTAAATTTTCTGGTGCCTGTGCATGGCGATCGCGATGATGCTTATGGAGATCTCCCTAGCATGATAGTCAGCCCTAGGACCACGAAAGTAATATATCCTTACCTGTAGGGTCTATATATGGAAACCAAGACCTATTTGGGGCATTTTCCCTTTATCTTTGAGACCTACAAACCTCAAAATGAGTGTGGTAACTCAAACTTGAGTCTTGAGGGTGACTTGAAAGCTTGATTAACATATATTTTTGTGATTAACATTGGATTTAAGGTAAGAATCTTTCAATTTCAAGTTTGAATTTCTTGATTATTTAACCGAAACCCCAAATAGGTTGAGGACTTGATTTTTGTCCCAAATAAGCTTAGTTTCCACCTATTTCTTGAGGGTTATGATTCCTTGATGGTGTATAAACTTTGGTTTGACCTTGAAAATATGTTTTTTGTAAGTAGGACCCACTTGGGTTTTTTGGTATCATTTTTTAACCCAAAACACAATGGTGAAATATGGGTATTGTTACGCTAGTATTGATGAATAAATTATGGTTTTGATAGCTTGACATCTTAAGCGGCTTCTTGGAAGGGGAAATGAAGGCTTAGCGAATTGATGAGCATTCATCGGAATTGAGGTAGGTTAGGTTTATCCCTTGTTAAAATGAGCTCTTTCATAGTATAATTGTGATATCTTGTTAGATTGGGAGGGTTTTAGGTGTTGGTTGACGATTTTCCAAGACTTATGGTTAGTTGGATCTTTTAGGCCATTTGGACCCATATAGTGAAATGCCTAGCTTGTTGTCTCAAACCTTAATGGATTAGACTTAATGTCTCATGATTAATATTGGAATGCTTAGAACTACTCTAGTTAGATAAGAGTGACCTTGTCACTCATGCTTAGGGAAAGTTGGCCTTAGATGCTTACTATAATGAAGTTGCCTTAGTTCCAATGGACTTTGTGATAGATTTGAGTAGGATCCCTACCTTGGATTTAATGGCGTCTTGCTATACATTTAAGGGTTGAATTATATACCTTAGCCTAGTCCAGGGTAAAAATAAACTTAGAAGGTATATTGGGGGATTTAGAAGTGGGCCTTGACCCACCTTAAGTCAAGATTTAGGTAGTACTTATGAGACCCATAGGTGCTTATGAAATGCCTAGAAAATTCCCCTTGAGGAAATATTGAGGAACCTTGGTAGTAAATTTATTGATGATACCATAATAAGCTATTGTTTATCCTATTAAAGAAGCCTATGACCATGTTATTCATTAAGCCACAGGTGGCTATTACTCGGGCTATTGATTAGGCCAATGCTTGGCTATTGATTGGGCCAATGAACAACTTATTGAATGGGCCCTTGACTGTAGCATGGCATAATCTATAAAGTACGATATCGACTATGCTATGAATAAGCTATAGATTATGACATGGATTTGGTATTGCTCAAGTTAGTGATAAACTTTCTTTATGCTAATGGTGGGCCAATGAATAGGTTACTTGTGGCCCAATGCTCATGATAATTCTAATGCTTACGCTTATGGTCCAATGAACTAGATTATTGACTTATTGCTTGTAACATTCATGTTATATATATATATATACACTTATTGATAATGTGACATTGATGATGAATGAGGAAATATGGAGGTATGCTCTTCTTGCTTCTCTTTTTATGTTTATTTACTTTAGCCCTCGTGGGGCATTTTCTTTACTTTATCCCTCGTAGGGCTTGTTCTTTACTTTAGCCCTCATGGGGCTTGCTCTTTATTATTGATATTAATGTGGATATTATGATGATGCACAGCAAGGTCGGATGATAATATGATGATATAGTGATGTCCAACAAAGACGGAGGATATTATAATAATATGATGATATCCGATAAGGCTGGAGGATATTATAATGATACACGACAAGGCCGGTGGATATTATGATGATATTATGATACCCAGCAAGGCCAAAGGATATTATGATGATGTCATGATACCTGGTATAGCGGGAGGATATTGTGATGAGTTGATGATACCCGGCAAGGTCGGAGGATACTAAGATAATATGATGATACCCGACAAGGCCGGATAATGATTATTGATGTGCCTATGAGTACATCTACCTATTCGAGTCCGGCTATACCTATTTATGGATACTATATGTTATTAGTGCTCATGTATAGTTTGGTATAGTGTTGATATTAGAGATGTTGTCCCTAGTTTTCTAGTGATGAAGGTATAAAGTGGTATAGTTGTTAATTGAAGGTTGAAAAAATGATTAGTGGTGAATATTAATTAAGAGGTTAATAATGACTTATGGATAGTTGAACCTTAGCAATAATAAGGACTAGTGGTATTGACGACTAGTAATTATGATGATTAAGCTATAATAATGTTTAGAGTAAATGAAGACTTATAATAAAGATGTTTAGTTGATAGTAATGTTTAGTTGATGATGATGACTAGTTTCCAAACTAGGATTTGTGGATTAGTGATGCTAGTTACTAAATGGCGTTTAGATAATAAATTAAATAGTTAGTAATTGGTGATCGTTATTAGATCAATGGTGATTAGTGAGTTTGTGATGGATAGAAACAAATATCGTTTAGTTGATAAACATGGCTTAGTAATGAATTTTGCCTATGTGCTAGTTATACATTAGTTGGTGAAGAATGACGAGTTGTTGACTCATGAATAGTGATTATGTGGTGAATAGTATTTAAATAACAATTAGAAGGTATATAATGACTAGTGATTAATTGGATTAGTAAGTAACCACTGGCTAGCTAATAAATAACAATTAGTTTGTATTGAGTCTATAGTTGTCTAAATGATGGTATTGTTCTGGTTATGCATATATTTTCACACGTCGTTTAATTATGAATATTGATTATAATTATAGAATATTGATAAATTGATCGATTGATGGTAAATGTGGATTGACGGTTGCATAACGATGGAGTTTGGATATATTGTTTATTAGATTCCTTTACATTTCTATTGGGTGTACTCTCTAGTGGTTTGGGACACTGTGATGAGTTCTTTACTTTATGCATCAGTTGGTGTTTGGGAGTCAACTTTGTACTTGTAATTGCCTGTTTTATTGCTTTATGATTTATTATTATTCCAAATTATCCAATTCTTATATATAGCGATATAGGCATGCATTGGTGCCTTATGTTATATTGTTATTCTGATATTTATTACTTGTTATGTATAGCGATATTGGCATGTGTGGATGCCTTACATTATACTGTTATTCCATTCTGATTACTTATTATATACAATGATGAATGGGATGATTCAAGTTCGATTCTATACCTGGACTTATTTATGAGTATCCTGCATTATATTATCTATATGTCATGACTTAGCTTAGTTGGTCAATGATGCCTACAAATCACACATTGTTTTGGTACTCATACTATACTTCTACAACCTGTAAATCATAGTACGAGTTATCACCGTGGATATGTGTGCATTGTGTGAAGCAGCCATAGTTCAGGGACTTAGAGTGAGCTCCTGACATTAGAAGTATTACCTATCTCTCTCTTATATATTAGACTAGTCTGTATATTATATTGAAATATATTATATTAGTGTATTCAATTGAACTTCAATTTGTACTCTGGTATTATTAGCAGCTCTTGAACTGATACCACCAGTTTTTGGGATTATATTATGTAATTGCTTCATCATTTCATCTATTCCATAATTATTTTCTTTATATATTTAGTAGTCCGTTATTAGCCATTCCAGACTACGGGTTTGACTTGCCTACTAGTGGGTTATAGTAGACACCATCATGACCTAAGAAAATGGGTCGTGACAAATTAGTATCAGAGCTAGGTTTTACTGGTGTATTAGTACAAGGGCTAAGTGTTTAGTAGAGTCCGGCAGATCAGTGCGAAGACGTTTGTAAACTATTTTCGGGAGGGTACACACACATTTTAGAAAATTTTCTTCTTGACTTCTTATTGTGTGTCCACATTGCTATGAACCTCAAGCACATTCTTTAACTATATTCTGTCCCCGATGAATGATGTAAGATGGGCGACGTTGGTGACAGATGCAGATGAAATCTCAACACGTATTACCAAAGTTTTGGTGTAGCATTGGACTAAAGAGTCAGAGATGGATATCAAAGATCTTCAGCGTCAACATTAGACTACTTCAGATCATTATTGAGGATCGAAGTCATGATTGTAGATCCCTCTCAGTTATGGATAACATTCATGTTATTGAGCAGTTCTCAGGCCAGAGTTGGGCCTGTTGGTGTTCATTAGGGTTCTGGACTAGTTTCTAAGTATGAGATTGGGGTTCTGGATTGGGCCTATCATATTTTTACGCTATATTATTCTGAGCATGACATGGTGCATGGAATCATTAGAGGTTTAGCATTTCTACTTCATTTGGTATACTAGCACTTAATAGCAGTAAAATTTCCTTTCTCTCAGGTTATGGATAATGCGAGGCCTATAGAGAGAATGTATTGAGACTTATGGATATAGGGGTAAGAGACCATGCAATAAGTATAATGCTATTGGTATTTTGTCTGAGATCTTATTTCGGGTGTGGCGAGATAAGACTAGGTCCAGATAACGCCCCAAATATGAGTTCATTGATCAGACATAGTTAGCATATACTCCTTGCAAGCCTAGAGATTTTGAGAAAGGATATGATTGTGTGAAGGATGATCGTTGGTAGTAGAAAGTGCTCTCAGTGTCAGATGGCCAGCCATTCAAGCTCAGTTTGTGTTCTCGCCATGTTGGGCTTTAGAAGATTGTTACGATTATAGAGAGATCGATTATTGGTATAGAGAGTGTAACCGATATGGGATTGCTAGTCTTTCAGCTTATTTTGATAAGCCTTATGATGATTGTGGCACCTTCAGTTAGAGATAGTGCGCTTAGTGCCTCACTTGATGATTCTGCCAGTTGGTCTAAATTTGGACCCATTCAGATTTACTCTTTCTTATACCCATCAGGCATGTTATTCAGATTTCACTATGATAGGTGTGATTTTATTTCCTAAATTTATCTTTTATTTTGTGTATTGGGGTTTTCATACCCTTTGATGATTAGATACCTTGATGAGTTCAGGTTGGTTATTATGTGCCTTATTATTGAATTCGTGATTATATTACTACTTCGTGGTTTATTTCTATTAGCAGTGGATGGGATAGATCTGTACTAATATTTTTCTTCCTATGGGTGGAACTTTTGGGTTCGAGTCCCATTTAACTTGGCACATTGGCCTTGTTATGGCCCTAGAGAGGTACATGATATTGATGTTCATTTTAGTACCTCCTATTCATTATATTAATGTTGATGTTACTATCATTATTACTATGACTACTTGAGGTTGTTGATATTATTTTATGTTATTACTTGATGTAATTAATCCTTACTAGGTATCTTTATAGACTAGTGTTATCAAGTAATTTTTTTTCTCCTTGCGATTCTTACTCGGTGGCTTGAGTAGATATTGCCCGATTGGATGATTTCTTTTCCATAGCGCGGTGAGGTTTATTGTTTTCCCTCTTAGTTAGTTGTGTTAGATTGATTTGAGAATGTATTATGATATCAAAGGTAAGTTGATCTTCTATAGTTCTGATATAGATTTATAGTTGGCAATTTATTCATATTGCCTGATATTGAGTTCTAGACTTGCCTCTTGGGTGCGATAGCTTTTGTGTTGGCTATCTCTTCTTATTTAGCCCTTTGTAAGATTGAATAGTCTGATGTTCGTTCTTTATTCGTGGCTAGTGCATCACCCGATAGTGGTTTTGATTTGAGATTGAGAGGTCTTGAGTTCATCTCTTCGATTTATTGGGTTCGTTCCGTTGTTATGGTTTACCCTTATTATTAGCATGGAAATTGGATATTTCTTTCTTGCTGTGATATGGTTTTGTCTTAAGTATAGTTGGAAAGTTAAAGGCAAGTGGCCTTTCCTATGATCGCTTCTTGAGGTTGCAAATTAGATGTTCTTTATCTTGAGTTGTTGATTTTCTAGTGGTGGTCTTGACTTTGACCTTGGTTTTAAGATTGGTATATTTTTTCTTCGATGATATGATTCTTGGGTGGATTAAGGAAATCCCTATTTTAGAGTTTTTTTGGCCTAATGAGGCTTGGTGGAGTGTTTCTTCTTGATGATATGTGTATATGCCTATTCTTTGCTGAGATGAAGTAGTGGACTGGTTAGTTCCTCATAAGTTGCGACTCCCATGAGTTGCTAGAGTTTTTTCCATTTTTAGTGTGGTTTGCAGTCTTGAGGAGTTTTGAATATATTTTGATAGTTCATGCCCTCTAGTGGTATGAAGTGGGTTATTTGCATTTTCAGTCAGTCATTTAGCCTTTGGCATGGTTTCAATTTTGTAGCTACATTTCGTGCACTCTAGCTGATATAGAGTTGGATGTCATATTTTCAATCGATGGTTTATCTGTGTTGTGATTTTGTTCTTCAGCTATGACTAGATTGCGGCTTGGTATGATTTAACTTGGATATGTCAGGTTTAGATGATAAAGTCAATTGGAGTGGTTGGCATTGATATATACTTATTGGCTTAACTTTGACTTAGGGCCTTGGAATGGCAATTTAGAAGCTATGATAAATTTGGAGTATGAATGCCTACCCATTTACAGGTTCAATTTGGGTAGTTGAGATCGAGCAGTTCCTTAGTTTTAAGATATTAGCTTGGTGCTATAGAGCTTGCGTGTGAACTTCATTTTAGACTGGTTTCAGTTCGGATTTTGTTTTTAGGATGGTTGTGCCTACTCCGTGGTTGCCTATTTGGTCTTCTCAATTTTTGGTGAATTATAGTTGATAATTATTCGGATGATAGACTATGGACCCAATATTGGTTCTTTCATTTTTAACCTCGAGTTTCCAATTTTCATTGAGAATTTTTGATGATATACTTGGTGGGAGTAATATACTTGAGTTGGATATAATATGGCTTTATGCTTGGTTGATGGGACATCTTGGAGCAGATTGTTTAGTGATGGGTAGTTAAGCCTTGATCTTTTGGATCTCAGTTTGCTAACTATCTAGACTAGCTATAATATTGGCGGAGAATACATTCTTTGATTATCTCTTTTTGGGTTGCCAAAAAATGCCTTATGACCCTATTTTAATATTTCCCATATGGATTTTCAGCAGATCAACTTCAGTTCCTAGACTCAGGTGATTTTCCTCCTGGTTAGGAGTAGGTAGCAGGTGTGGAATGGTAAAGAAAGATTATATTTGGATTTGGAGTCGGTGGTATGACTAATGTCTTGGTTGGCTTTAGATTGGATGAGTCTTTATTGATTTGTGTCAGTATCGAGATGGTATCAATGTGTTGTGATTTAGTTTGTGTGCATCAGCCTTTTCGTTTTAGTTGGAGGCCAGTTTGTGGTTGAAGTTAAGTTTTTTTTATTTGAAAGTTAAGTGAGAGTGTTGGTTGAAAAAGGGATGCCAACGGAAAAATCCCTTAGAAGTGTTTTCTCTTTGTTGAGGTTATCTATGAAGTCAGGCTCGGAGCATACGGGCCCAGTACCTCATACCTTCATGATTTTGAGATTCTTTCTATCCCTTGACTTTTAGGGATTAAAGTTCTTTTAGTAGTGGATATTGTAATGACCCTTCTGGTCATTTTTCATATTTCTTCTTATTTCTGCTATTATAGCTTCCCCATAGTCTCCCAAGTCATTTATGACTTCCTGGGACTGAGAGTTTGGTTACGAGTAGTTCATTTGATTTTTAGAATCAGTTCCCTATATGAAAGTCTTTGTTGGTTCAAAATGGCCACCGAACAAAAACTTCATCAAAACAATATCAAATGTAAATTTTTATTGCACCAAAAGATCTGGAATGTTGATTTTAGGCTAGGTAGACCTTTCGTTTGGGTCCCAATGAATCTGAACTCATTTTGACCTATTGGTCAGAAAGTGGAAAAAATGGTAAGGATGGCTATGGGACCCAAATTTAGTCTAAACGAACTCTAATGGAAAATCCTACTTCACCAACGATTTTGGGATGTCGAATTTAATGGGGTTACATAGTTCACTTGGGAAAATCAGAGTTTGAATGAGTTCTGAGGGTCAAAAACATGTTTTGACTTTGCTAGTGCTGGCGTATGGTGATCAATATAAGGGTTATGGCAATCGCCCTAGTGTGATAGCAACCCCTAGGATCGCTATAGCGATATCACCTTACCTGTAGGGGCTATATATGGACCCCAAGATGCGTTTGAGGCATTTTCCCTTCATCTTTGAGACCCAGAAACCTCAAAATAAGTGTGGTAACTCAAAATTGACCTGCTAGGTGACTTGGAACCTTGATTAACATATATTTTCATTATTAACAACGGATTTAAGGTAAGAACCCTTCAATATCAAGCTTGAATTTCTTGATTATTTGATTAAAATCCCAAAATAGCTTGAGGGATTGATTTTAGCCCTAAATAAGCTCAAGTTCCACCTATTTCTCAAGGGTTATGATTCCTTCATGGTGTCTGAACTTTGGGTTGACCTTAGAAATGTATTTTCCATAAGTGGGACCCACTTAGGGTTTTTGTTATTTTTTTGGACCCGAAGCATAATGGTGCAATATTGGTATTTTTACACTTGTATTGATGAATAAATTATGTTTTTGATAGCTTGATATCTTGAAGAGGCTTTTTGTAATGGGAAATGAAGGTTTAGCGGATTGATGAGCATTCGTAGATTTGAGGTAGGATAGGTTTATCCCTTGTTAGAATGAGCTTTGTCATAGAATAACTGTGATATCTTGTTAGATTGGGAGGGGTTTTAGGTTTTGGTTGATGATTCCAAGACTTATGGTTAGTTGAATCATTTTGGTCATTTGGACACATATAGTGAAATGCCTAGCTTGTTTCTCGATCCTTAATGGATTAGACTTAATGTCTCATGCTTAATATAGGAATTCTTACAACTACACTAGTTAGATGGGAGTGATTTTGTCAGTCATGCTTTAGGGAAGATTGGCCTTAGATGCTTATTCTAATGAAGTTTCCTTAGTTCCAGTGGACTTAGTGATAGTATTTGAGTAGGATCCTGTCACTACCCAAACTAGGACCTATCTGTGACGGGTATCTAAAGTCCTCCGAGGACCAAAGAACACCTCTTTTTGCCTATCTAAATAAAACGTAATACACTAGTCAGCGGATGTATTTCGAACATATTAAAAGATAGAGTAAACTATAACACAAAGTCTGAGAATGTCAATAACCAATATCCAGTTCACAGTAATCCACAAAGACTCTATACAAGAAAAAAACATATGCTGAGATATGCCCCTGACCTTGACAATGACAAAGTCAATGTGAAGTCGCAATTATAATTTATGGAAGAAAAACTGATGGAATGATCAAGCCTATTGGAGAATGGAAGCTTACCTCTTCACCATAAACAACTGACTTTAAGATCACCTATCACTGCACAGGAAAAGTAAAAGTTCCTTCAGATCCTGCATCTTATTAGAATACAATGTTCCAAGATGGTTCGTGGGGTGAGCACTAACATGTAACTTAGGATAAGGATAAACTAGTGTCAGTCAAATGTTCAATTTCAAACTAACTATTCATGTTCACATTTTTGCATACATATATATAGTCGATGCTAGGGTAGAGAACAAGTTTTAGCATGGTAGTTAAACATTATCTTGGTCTGTGTAGCTCAACTGTCATAAATAGGCACCCACGGGCTATATGGTTTTAGTTCCCCTTGCTGAAATAGCCCCAGTGCATGTTAGCTGCATGAACCAAGGGTATCAAGGAAGACCAGGGGATACCCCGACCCTACATCTATCCTAGATACAAAATATATCAATAGTATGAACCATGCACAGTTTAACATCTAAAAGTGAAATTATATACCTGAAGCCTAAATCAGGTAGAAATTTGCTTAAATTGGAATTTGGGGATTAGAGTTGACTCTTAACCTACCTTAGGCAATGGCATGCCAGTTTTGGTGAACCTTTATGCTTTTTAGACTCTTGAAAAGGCCTATTGAGAAAATAATAAGAAATGTTGATGCTTAATCATTATGTGGGTGATTTGAGGATTTGTTTCTTTGTTACTTATGCTGTTAATGAATTTGTAAAGATGATGGTTATGATATTTATGACCGATTCAATTTCAAGTTTTATTGATATTTCTGACTGATTCAATTCTGAGTCTTGCGATATTTATGACCGGTTCAATTTTGAGTTTTGTTGATATTTATAAGTAGTTCAATTTAGAGTCTTGTTGATATTTATGACCGGTTGAATTTTGAGTCTTGTTGATATTTATGATCGGTTTAATTTCGAGTCTTGTTGATATTTATCTCCGATTCAATTTTGAGTGTTGTTGATATTTATGACTTGTTCTATTCTAAGTCTTGATGATACTTATGACCGGTTTAATTTTCAGTCTTAATTATATTTTCTCCCAGTTTCATTTTGTATTGATGATAAGTAGTCCTTGTTGTAATATGATGTTGAAAACGATGTTGGTTAATATTATGATGGCTAATGATAGAGGATGCCTAGTTGGTAAAAATGGTGAATAGTGTATGGATGGTGGCTAGATGATAAATATGGTAGTGATTGGAGAAATTAATGGCTAACTAGCGGATTGTGGAATATTGTTGGTAAATTGCTAATTGATGGTATAATGTCGAATAATGTTGAATTGTGAGATGATGGTTGAGTTATGGTGATGGTTTGTGTAAATGTTGTATGCGGTAATTATTCTATCTTTTTTTGTACCTCCAGTAGTATGGGATGCTGTGATCGGTACTTTACTTTTCGCACCAATTGGCATATGGGAGCCAATTTTGTAATTATGTTTGCTTATGTTTGATCTCTTAACGTTATGTCATTGCTATTATTTCGGTTTATTTGCTACTTATGTACAATGGTAATAGAGATGATTCAGGTTCGATCTTGGACATTGACTTAGTTATAATTATCTTACATTATATTATCTTTATGTCATGATTTGGCTCAATCAAACGATTATTCCTACCGAGTACCCATTGTTTTTGTACTCATACTACACTTCTGTATCTTTTTGGTGCAGATCCGACTACTAGCGTTTGTCGTTGACCGTTGTTCATATAGAGTTGATCCTTCGGAAATAGGGTGAGCTCTTGAAATTTAGAGTTACCCATTTCCATTTATCTTATTGTTATTCAGTCTTCTATGTTGAGACTGATGTATTTACTATATTCTGAGTCTTTTGGGTTGTATTATTGATATTAGATACTTTTGTAATGGCTCTACCAGGTCATGGAATAGGTATTCATGTGTTAACTCAGTTATTTATTTAGAACACTTTGCTTATTTATAAATTGTGTTCATTGATTTTGGCCTAGGTTGGGCATTCGATACCGCTCTAACCCATCACTTTAGCTCTGGGTTATAATATTGGCTTACCTACTGGCGGGGTTTAGTAGGTGCCATCATGACTCATAAATTAGGTCTTGACAAAGTGAAACCAAAAATTGAATGCATCATGAGATCGTTCGTAAGACAAGGAATGTGTACTCAAAAGTTGAGCAAAAACCAGAGCATAACTCAGGGACCGAATCGGCCCCTATATTCTAAGGATTTTAAGACCTAGGCTCTAAGAATTTACATTGAAAAAAGATGGAATTTGATGGGTAAAATAATTAAAAATGACCAAGGAGTGTTGGGATAACTTACCGTAGTTTCAATGGATGATTTCCCACACTTTTCTATGTCCCATGCCCTAAAAAATGGAGGAAAAAAGTTTAGAAATAAGGGAGAAAATGGGTGAAGAAGGAGATATAATACCATCGGTTGCCACTGAAGAGACCAAATGATCACTTAAGCGATCACTGCTTAAGCAGTCAAATGATCGCTAAGCAATCCTTCACGAAAATTCAATCTTTACTTAAGTGGTCATGTATCGCTTAAGCGACTTCGTCTTAAGCAATTAGTCCTCCGATTAAGAGATTAGATGGGTTCCAAGGCTAATTACTAAAGTGATCCCCTGATTTCTTAAGCAACCAAAGGTCATCTTAAGTGATTGTACTAGATGATGACGGGCACCAAATTTTCTAAGTCCAAATGGACTCCGATCAGGTGTTCGAGATTCATTCGGAACCCTGTCCATGAAAATAACTATGCTACCATACCAAATTTGACATTCCAGACTAAAAGAAACCATCAAAATTTTCTTCTAAGGTCCTTCCAACTAACTATGGACCCACACCCATAGTTCCGCTTTAAGTAAATTCTACCCAATAGCTCAAACTAGTCTAGAATCCTCAAGACTTTAACCAAGGGTGCCCCAGCTAAAATCAAACTTTTGGAGCGAATGACGTTATCAAAATTCTTATTCGAGGTTGTTTTCTAGGGGTTTTGGTACGAGATCAATCCCTTAAAAATGATATCTCTAAAATAGAAAAATGAGCCTAAGACCTAAATAAATTACTCGATAACCAAACTAATAGTTCCAAAAAGTTATAAATGACCTATAGCCATTGCGGGAAGGCTAGACATGCCAAAAATGCATGAAAATTGAGGAAATGACCAAGAGAGTCATTATAATATACACTACTAAAAGAACTTTCTTTTGGAAAAGTCAATGGACAGAAAAAGCACAGAAGCTCGAAATGATGAAGTACTTGGTCCACATTTAAAGAACATGATTCCGCAGATAACCTCTAAGGCAAACCAATGCTTCAAAGGGATTTTGATATAGGTATTGCTTTTTCAACCAGCTTTCTTACTTAACTTTCCAAATAACCGAAATCAACCCCATTAACCATCTGGTCTCCAACTGAACTGAGAACTGCTGATGTATGCAAATCTAAACTACATCACACTGATATCACACCAATACAAGGACAACCACGTTAAAGATAATCTAAGACATGAATCATGCAACCGACTCCCATATCCAAATATAATCCTTATTTTTGCCTTCCTTAACCAATTATTTACTCCACACCGCAAAAAATGTCATCTGAGTCTTATCCTCACAATCCCATCACATTATCCTCAAAAAGATGGAGCTGATCCACTAAAGATCCATAATGGCAAGCAAAAGAATGAAGCCATAAGGTGCTACTTGGACACACAAATAGCTATGGTCAATTCCCGCGATCTCTTTCCAAAGCTATAACTAGTCCGAATGACCCTCAAAATTGATAGTTAGGCTATAACTCTCAAAATTGAATGATCTGCTCCAGAATATTCCACGAACTGTAGGTGAAACCATGTAAAGTCCAACTTAAGCACACTTCTTCTACTGAGAAGACAATCTTGAATTCCAACAAAAATTCAGAATTAAGGTTAAGACCAGTAAAAAATAGTATCCTGTGCAAATGGACTATCATTCAAGCATCTATCAATCATACCCTTTTCGAACCGAAGAAAACTACATCGATAGGTTATAAGTAGGCTTATCTATTCCATTAACGAATGCTCAACAAACATAAATCTGGAAATGGAGGCTACAACCAAGCTCTACAACTCATAGCTTAAATTTCAGCACCGAGTTTGAACTACTGATCTCAACTACCTAGACCAATCTTGTTGACAACTAAGCATCCAAATGCGAAAATCTATCATAACCCTCAAGCCGCGATTCAAAAGAGTTAAATACCAAAACTTGAGCCAATAAATTTGAACCAAGGCCAAACACCTAAATCAACCTCACTCCCATCAGTCAGACATATCCTTAATGATTCTCACAAGATTTGAAACTAAAGTGTTTCCTAAGAGCAAAATCATAACTGAGAAAAACAACTAGCTGATGACACAAACAATCTACTCTATTTCTGATGAATGGCATAATGTACCAAGGCATACCTAAGAACTCACCAAGGATGCAAGCAGTACTAGTGATAACCAGAACTCTAGAAACTCAGAGAAATGAAACCTTAGCTAGAAATTGGTCAATCCATTACTTAATTTACGACAACGAATACCCATAGGCATATATCACTAATGATAATCACCCCATAATGTCACACTAGGTTGAAAAAATGTCAAAATAAGGATTTTCTGAATCCTTCCACTATATTCCACTTTAATTTGATTGGGTCATGAACCACATCACAACAATAATGGTGTATTCAACTCCACACCAATGCCAAGATAAAAATTATCACGAGAAGATAAGCACAAAAAAATAAAAAGGCAAACCAAAGACCTCTTGACATCAACATCAAGATCACTACCGGGAGATAAACTAGACAAATTGGAAGAACGGATCCCAAACTGGTAAACCTTAAAAATAGGCTATAAAAAATATAGCCAATACTTGAATCCCAACTACTATATGAGTGAGCCTTAGGATTTCAATATCAGAAATAGGCATTATAACTGAATGTCCCACTCTAGAACTACAACAATACTATGGAAGGCCAAACCTTTCTTCATGTTCATAAACCACCCAATATTCTATCTAACCCCACTAAAAAGAGAGAATCAACCAAAGGCTTTATCTGTCTAGGCCAACGAATAAGAATAATAAGAAAGGAAACACTATCTATATGATACTAGTCTAGTCATGTATAAAGTAATAATGCATTACCTCCCAAGTAATAAAAACAATAACAATACTAGCACAGAGTGTAGGAGGTACCAAAATGAAAATCACAACATTACCACTCTAAGACCACAACAAGGCCAATTTGCCAAAGAAAAAAGACTTTAACCTCAAATACAATACCCCAACGGAAATACCACACTGATCCACCCAATTCTCTACTAAAAGAAATCATCTCTAGGGATTATTATATATGTATTAAATCTATACTAAGGTATACAATAATAAACAAAAAAAATACTAAGGAATATAGTCATCGATCGGTATAAATATCCCAATATAACTCAAATAGAAAATAAAAGTAAGAAAATCAAAGGCGCATCTATCATGGTGGAAATATGAAGTCATAAAAATGATGTAACCTTAGAAGTATGAATTTGAGCGAGTCTAAACTCAAACTGAGCATCTAAATCATTAATTGAGGCATTAAATGCACTACCTCTAACTTATGGTGCTACATCCATATGAGATGGATATGGATAGCTAATAATTCCATACTGGGGACACTCTTTGGAAAATAACTAATCTCTCTACATTCATAATAAACTCTTAAAGCCCTAACCTAGTAAAAAACATGAGCTAAACCCAACTGTTTGACAAACTAACATTGGGAATACTTCCTAATGAAGTGACCATTCTCCATGTAATCATAACATACCTCAAGCACTCTAGGCTGCGGAGAAATATATGCTAACCCTATATGAAAAACTAACTTGTATCAGGGGCACTCTCTTGAAGAATGACCAATCTCATCACAATAAAAATAAGCTTCTGGTATTGCAGCCACTGATCCAAAATAGCCACCACGACCTAAAGATCCATGTTTGATGAGAACTCTATGCATTATGACCACTATAATTGATCTAAGGGCAACCTATAGACTGATATGCTATTTGTGTGGAGCTAACTAGATGCAAGTAAAGTTGATCCTCATACAAGATGAAACTTCAAAAATGAAAACAACACGAAAACAAAGAAAACACACAAAATAGGAAATCACAAAAATAAAGAAACAAGAAAATGGAACGATAAAGTAAAAGATAGATAGATTGACACAAATTGGTAAAGAGAGGACAACAAAGGGTATATTAAACCCTAGACCTTCCTATTAATCATCAACAACACCAACTTCTTACGAGGACACAAACAAGAATAAATTCCTAAGCACCCATATTTCTCACGAATCACAAAACTCCCAATAAGTTTCTACAAAATACTCTCAAGTGTCTTCAAATTCATCATTCATCAACTATCTAAAAATGCAAAAAAACTAGTTATTTAGAGCCATGGGTTATTTATTACACAATGGGTCCAAAAGTGACCCTAAAAGCTATTGGGCCCAAAAGTGACCTAAAGCCCAAAATAACAAAATGGACACCATACTCTCTTGAAGTCCAAGCTATCATCTAAATACGGTGTTGCCTATTTCTTTCATGAAGGATATCACCAAATATAGCTTCTTTCAAATCTATCCTCTGTTCATATATTTGACCTTCTAAAATGACCAAGTCTTGGATACGTAGATGTAATCCTTAAAGCATTGATGCCAAAGAAATGGAGCCCATTGATCTTGTATCATCCTCCCTTTCTTAAAGAGGATTCGTCCTTGATCCAACTCCTTTATCAACTTGTCATGGCACCTTTCAAGTTTGGAATCCTTTGGTAAGAATTTCGTTAGGCTTTTAAGCTCATTTTCATATGGCAGTCTCCATGCATCCTCCTTTGATATTGTTTGTTCATGAACCTGCCCAAATTAAGGAGTAATGCTAGGTAAAATACTAGCATCATGGTTAACGAGTGACAAAGGTTTCATGTTGGAATGGGTCTTTTCAATTTAGATTTGGGTTGGTTGAACAATGTCTTCGAGACTTGGTTTGTAGTGGGTTTGGTAGAGGGAAATGTTCTTGAGGTGGAATCGGATGTGGTCTTTGGTAATGGGGCATTTGTTGGTAGAATTGTGGTGGTTAGGGTACATTTTGTGGGGTTTGGGGAGTAAGATATGTCACCCATTCCATGTTCCATTTCAAGCGTGACCCATCCTTCTTCCAACTATTCAATTCTTGTCGCCAATCCATGAGGGCTTTCATTATTGCCTCTTTTGAGATAGGTTGGATCTCATCTCTCAAACCCATGGTACTTATCAATCAGGAACTCAACACAACTAAAAAACAAGGTTAACATGAGTGAAATCAATCCTCTTGATCCAAGTGTTTGATTGACTCACAATTTATTTCAACTTGTTGATATTGGTTGCTTGTAGTTGGTATGTGATACTATTAGGAAGTGAAGGATGAGAAGAACTTGAATTTTAAGTGTTAAACTAAAAAAAAAAAGATAAAAGAAAGAAAAGACATAAGAATTAAAGACACAATGAATAACGAGTCAAGAACTAATTGAACAACCAAGTAGGTTACGGTTTAGTTGTTAATTAGTAACAAGAATCAAAGACATGAAAGAAGGGATTCAGAGATGGAATTGATGAGTTTGGAGCCTGATTTAGAGGAGTTTTGAAGTTGATAATGTGTTCAAAAGATGTGGAGTTTCGTTAGACATGTACTTGGGCAGCCTAGGCGCTCAGTGGAGTGATTGGTGTTGGGGAACATGCTTTAGCAGATAGGACACAGGTCTGGAGCACCCTAGATGCAGCTGGGGGCTTGCTTACTGCCTTGGCCTATTTTTGAGGTGCTGGAGTAGATCAGCCACAGACCCAGCACAGGTCAGGCGCACCTGGTCCATTCCACATGTCACAATGTACCATTTTGGACCTCAAGTGGTCCCCTTTTTTGATACAAGAAAGACAAGGAAACACGAAAAAAACCCCAAAATCAGTCCACTAGCCAAGAAACCGAGGACCTCTTTTGGTGACCCTTCTCGAATTCGCTACATACAAGAAGAATACAAGGCACAAGGGCGTAATAACACAAAAACAGTAGCAACACAACAAGAACAAGATGAACAATAGACTAATTTTGGATTCCACATTAACTACACAAACATACAATTACAACATCAACACTACTACACGATTACAAAGAAACAAAAGGATAGATAGTTAGACAAATTGAAGGTATAAAATTAGCAACCCAAAAACCTATTCCACTCTTGTACCTTTAACATCACACACATCAAATACCTAACTTTTACATTGGCACAAGAGTGACCCTGATCTCCCAAGCATCCAACGTTTCCAAGCTTGAATCCAACACGAGCGATTCCACATTCAAGTTGATTTTCCTAGTTATAATTTTGGGTTGGTGGTCTTCTCTCCTTAGAGAGGAAATGTTTCAAGTGTTATAAACTCATAATATTCATCAAAATCTCCTAATGAAATCCTACATTATTCTATTTATAGTGTATTACAAATAATAGGTAAAATGACCAAAAGACCCCTTTGTGAAGGGGCGCCCCTCTAGTGTATGTAGTGGACTGATTTGGCCCTTTTAGTGTATGTAGTGGACTGTTTTGGTGTCCATTTAGGTGCTCCTTTGCACTTCATTGCACACACCAAGCCTCGGGTCTAACTTATGCCCTCATAAGTCCATCTTCCTGATCGTACTCGTATCATCCTCTCCTTCTTGAAAAGGATTTGACCTTGAATTTGTACCGTTCAAAATTAAAGAGGAAACAAACAAGTACACATCCTCATGGCATGAGGCTTAGGGTTAGAAAAATAAACAATTAGCACTATCATGCCAAGGTGGTATAAACTTGAAGTACAACCAAGGATACTTTGTGTTAATTATGAAAAGATTTTGTACAACATCACAAACGAAAGGGGTCGGATGAGACTCCGCGTCTTATACGATGTATATCCAGCAACATCATGAATATCATCATATTCATATAGGTAGTGAAGAAAGGCACCAAAGTCACAATTCTCATACAAAATGTATTCACAAGTAGGAACACACAATAAGAGAAAGGGACATTGCCAGCACGCAGGACCTCTCTCCTTCTAACCACTTACCGAGGAAAGGCATTCCATCAAGGGAGTCATATCAATAGGGAGAATAGGTAAACTACCATGCAACAATCTAATCCAAGGCAAGTAGTTTACCCAAGAACTCATCTTCCCTCTACAAATGATGTGAAGCACGCTCCTAAGAGTCCCACAAGATACTTCAACTTGTCCAACCCCATGAAGGTGACAAGAAGTCTTTAACATCCTTGGACCCTTCCACAAATAATAATACAACTTGACATCCTTAATTTGTGGTTCACATAACTTAAATACAAGTGTGTCAAACATGGATGCACGGATATGAGCAACACCCAAAGAGACAATGACACATTTGCCCTACGGTCCTCGAGTAATCAAAAACAACCATTAACATCAAAGGGATCACAATTTAAGTCACCATATTTGTCAAGAACGGGTGGGGTGTCATGCAAAGGAGTACAAGAAAAATATTTTTTCAAAGATATGTCAAGCACATGATTAACCCTATGAGCGAAGCAAACATTAGAATCTTTACAACAACATAGGCTCACGGGTTCACTCCTTTGTTCTTGACCAACATCTTCAAATTCTTCACTCACTTGAGATTCATTAATCACATCACACATATTCTAAAGTGGTGGGAAAGTTTTACACACAAGTTGATCAACACAATTTTTATATAACGATGTACTTTCATTCAATACAATAGCTTCAACACTAGGTGGACACAAATCGATCTTACTAGAATAGTCGATTCGGTCATCTATAGTATTAACTAGTGTATCCACTCGCACAATATGTATACCATCCAAAAGTGGTAAGAAATCAATATACTCATAAGTAGGTAAGCTACTACTCACACTCAACGGATTATTAGTCACATGTTCATCATTCACATGTACCAAAGTATAAGAGTTAGCTATTTTTCCTTGACGTTCATGAGTATGCTCATCTTTACCTCGGTGTGAAAGTCCTTCACAAGTTTTGGCAGCAACTTTCTTCGGGAAGCTCTTACCGTAAGGTGTTTGGACCTTAGGTTTTGGATTTGTTGGGATAAATGTGGATACCAATTGGCGTAGCCTTTCAATGTGCCTTTTCATGTCTTTAATATTGTCAGTGATGCGGTCAAACGTGGCATCGAGATTGGTGGCATCCATGGTACCTAAATGAAAAGACAACAACGAACAACAAAACAACAAACTTGTTAGCTCAAAAATGCCTCACCACACTCTCACTCTCAATTTTTACCTCACACTTGGTTTCACAAGTATTGAAAGTCGGCTTGTACTTTGTGAGTGATTGAGGGTCTAGTCTACACTTGCCCGGAATAGATTTTCATTTGAGTTGACTCAAAAAAAATTTGTTTACGGACGTGAACCAACAAGATACAATAATTTCACGAAAGATAAAAGCACACAACAAACGTAGACAGAAACAAACGAACTGTACAACTAACTTACAATCTTGTAGGAGATTACTAGTTTGTTAATTAGTGTTCGAACCAACAAACG
>NC_061119.1:89338501-89402617 GCF_002878395.1 Capsicum annuum | reverse complement strand
ACAGATTAAATACATATACAAAGATGTCTCTAAATTCAAGTTAGAGATTAGTCAAATCAATAGGAGAGAGAGAAGGAATACTCTGAATGCCAGGATGTAACCTTAAATCTCTATTCCATAGCTATTTTGTATGATGCACACATCAACAATGACCACTCATACTATAATCTATAAGCTGCAGAAGGGTATTTGAGTTCCAATCATGTGGTACTTAGTTGGTAGCGCCGAATTGAGATCCAACGATAATGAAACAATAAATAACAGGTGAAACCAAAATATAAACTACAATAAATTATCCAGGGAGCTAAAATAATAAAGTTAGTGGAGAAATAAGGATGAACTATCTAATTATAGTAGTAATCTAGGTCTAAAGTGCAATACTTTATATTACTGGTGACTATACAAAGGAAGATAGAAAGAAAGATATATAATAGTATACAAGGCTAAGGATACATATACGACATGAATAGGTAAGAAAGAGAGGAATATACAACAATAACATATATATATATATATGTATATTTGTATATATATATATATATATATATATAGGGGTAACTCAGGGTAGTATCTTGAGGGATCCAACATAACATCTCTTGAGTCATGACAAAATAGGTAAGCTAAGGCTAGCATAATTAGGGTCCCTAAAAATAATAATGTCTAACCATGAGATAATTAATAATCTAATTTACAATTAAAAGGAAAGAGATCGGAATCATATCGACAACCTTGAATACTAATCCATAATTAACCTGCCACAAACTAACCACAATAACAAAAATAAAGTAACCAGCTACTCTGGAAAAACAATACCTAACTAGGTCCCCATAAGCCTACAAGGTCCAATCAAACCCTCAATAAACAATAATCATAGCCTATACGTATACAACCCCTCATAGGGCTAATAGATAGAGACACCAAACAATTATACTAGTGATAGACAATGCATATGAATGAATTCAACATAAACAAATAGTAAACAATAATCAATCTAGAAACCATAACATACCAAGTGTATACATCTCCTCCAGCCCAGTAGCTTGCATAGCAATAACCTACGATAACTAAACTTCTTCGAGACTGTGGCTCAAAAGTGTTGGGGCCCCTAGGAGATTTGGGAATATTCATATACACTTTCTGGTCCTAATCTAGGAATTTCAATCATCATCATCATCATCACCATCATCAATCTACTCGGTCCAGTACCAAAGATATGTACATAATAAGAGCACGAACTCAAATCATGAATAAAAAGTGTAAGTTTATAAATATATTCCTTGAGATCAACTCTAGGACTAAATCAACTTAATTGTATAGAAAGGGTTGGAAGCTCTCTCTCTCAAAGTAAATAGTAGTGGTAAAAGAGTGGATAAACCATAGACCAAAATCAATCTCGGTCTGTTATTAAAAACATCATCTTTAGTTTCAAAATATCTTAAATCATCAAATAAGGTGGTATGATTCCCGTTATAAATGAATAAATTTTATAAGTGAAAGTTCGGATAATCCCTTTTTAGGAAACAATTGTGAAGTCATGATTTTGGTTGGTATTATATAACTATATTAGGATAAATGTACCTAAAAGTGTGTATGCCACCACAAGTATCCAAACAATACAACACTACGTACTTAAGTATCCATGAATCATGCCTTTTCTAATGGTAGAATACTCACATAGAGTCTATTTGGGACGATGACCTATAACGCCCTGAGTTTGTACCTAGATTCTACATGGTGCTTATGACCCCGAAGGACCACAAGCTAACCCATGACTGATATCTACTATAAGAACTGAATAATATACTATAATAAATTCAGAAAATAGGCTAAGGTTCAAAATCTATAAATACTGATAAAGTGTACCAACTGAAATAACAATATGTAAAACTGAACACTGTTTAAAAACAAGTCTGAAAAGCCTCTAACTGAACTGTTTGAAAGTGGATTTGATGGGACAATCCCTTAAAAAACCCCAAATACTGAACTACTGAAACTATGAAATAAAATAATATCCTCAAATGATGAGGACTCGCTGCTAAATCTACTACTGGCTGAATCTAGATCTGTCTATTAATGGTTAGGAACCTGAGCATCCGAACTTATGATATGAAATATCATAGCGCAAGAAAGAGCACATTTCAGTACATGGGAATTTACTAGTATGCTATATGGGGTAAGATTGAATGCAAGGGTTTATATGCATGAACAATAACTGACTACATGATATAGAGTAACTGAACATGAGAGTACATAGATAACTGATATTAATGTAAATACTGAGTGTGCACTCATGTTCATATAAATTAATACTGTGACTAAGCTTGTCTGAAGTTAAGTCCTGAATTTTGATACTTGTAACTGGTATCTGAAATTACTAATAACTAATTTAGTAATACTGGTTGACTGTATCTGACAGTCCTAGTTCTGTAGAACTAAACTGAGTTCTATTCTAAAGACTAAAACTGAGACTGTGGGAGCTAATCATCTAACTGATATACCCCAAATAAGATAAAACAACTGAGTTGTGGTCCAATCTGTAACCCCAATTAAAAGGGTATCAATACCATACCACAGATAAGGACAAGCTGAGAGTTACCCTCATCTGGCAGGTACTCTAATGAGAATGGTGGAACCCTCAACTGGAAGCTTAAAACATCTCATCAACCCTTAACTGGCAGGTTTGAAGTATAAACCTATGCTGGCTACATAGTTCTGGAATACAAGGATTGCTTCTAGAGATCACACCCTCTAGTGGTAGGTGAGCCCCCATCCTTGGGTTCACTCGGTGCTGAATCCTACTCTAATAGAAAGACACTGAATTGAGTGTACTGAACTGGACTGGACTGAGACTGAGTTCACTGAGTTTTTCCTGAATTCTACAACTGACTAAGAGTACTACTGATCGTGACATGACTGAGATTCTGTAATTAACACTGGCTCTAGGTAAACAGCTAAATAATTGGGTATTAAATACCCTAGGACTCGATAGCATGAAAAGTAAAGCATAACATAATCTGGAATAACATGACATTGTTAACTTGTTCATAATTCATCCATAGCGACTTATTATCAAACACTTGTAAGGCATCTACTTATTCATGAAGGGGTAACACATGCTATCAGGTTATGATGGCACTAATTCATTCACATAGGTATTTTATCAAACACATGGGGAGTATACTTAGGTTATACAGCAATCAATAAACATAATTATCATAGCTACATCAATCAACTTGTAAATTGAAGGGGTTCATCAAGAGGATCATGTAATTCAACACACAATGATTAATTTTATGTACTGAGTATGTAAATGTGTAGATAATCACATATGATATAGGAGCTCAATAGAAATCAGAAATAAGTGAATAAATCATAATAGGAGTGGACCACACTTATTAGAACTTCTGACAACCTGTACATTGTATTTATTCAATCACTTTACCTTCGGTCTTTTCATCTTTGTAATCATTACTTTACTGTACTGTGACCATAAGGCTGCCTTCAGTACATATCAACTGGGATCGACCCATGATAGGCTTATTCCCCTGGGATACCACCCATAAACACATAAATAGGGATCTACCCATAATAGGCTTATGCCCTTGGGATACCACCCGATAAGAGAGAACTTCCATCACTTAGTTCAATTAATCTTTGAGATTGTTATTTAGGTCACCACCGTATTTTTGATACTTTGAAACAATGATACATAAATAAGAGAGATATAAATAGACCATCAATACAATAAAAATGAAGTAAGAACTTATTGGCACATCAATGAAGTGTTTTGGAGTCATCAATACCATAACAATGAAGTAGGAACTTATTGGTATATCAATGAAACGTTTTGGAGTCATTAATATCACATGGATCTTGTTTGAGTAACTGGATACCTTATGACATTCATTAGTGCAATAAACATGTAAGATTTGGAAGACAAGTAAGTATTGGAATGTCTTGACATCTTGTAGGGTGGAAACAAGTTCATTGGTAACGTAGGACATCATACAAAACCATTATGGATCACATATTATTGAATAACTTTGGAAACTTTCTTAATAGAACAATTGTTCACTTTCATACCAAAGATATGGTATAGAGTATGTTTTACATACCTGACTGTCAACGTTCAATACTAGTCCCAAATGAACTTCCCATCTTTTCGGATTACTTATCTACAATGAACATATACAGCAATCTAGTATTAGCAACCAATCGTTACAATTCAATTATTTGAATTGACCAAACTAGTGGTTAAGTAGTAAGCCTTAATTACACCATAAAGGGTGTCACTTTAACCCTCTTATACTCCAATTACATTCACATGCCATGCATATTCATACAACATCCTCCAATATAAAATTTGGATTCATTTACCCTTCCAACCAATCCATTAAACCAAATTGAGCCATAGACATAAATAATCATCAATTAAATAGTATATCACCATATACACCTTCCATAACTCAGTTACCATATCCACCTTCCATAAATCAATTACCACATCCACTTTCCACTATTCAATACAACCAAACCATGTAAAATAGTCCATAACCATATTTCCATCACCTTTCAATAACAACTAATACATATAATCTTCTATCACACATATACATATGGAAAATAACAAAGGCAAACAATATTCATACCTTAGAATTCACCTCTTGATTATGTAATCCTGTTTGCACAAATAATAGGTGTCGTTCGAAGCTCTCGAGATGACAAACGCAGTTATCGGATTACTTTGGAATTTCTACGGTTGAATCAAAAGTAATTTAAAGGTCAAATTTGTGTAGGGTTTGTTCTTTTTGAATAATTGATGATGAAAATGAGTTTTTGAACTCATATAAATGTATATATACACATATTCCTGTCCATAATATAATAGGAAATGACCAAAATGCCTTTAAAATTTAAATAATGTAAAATCTGTCCTTTGGTGGACTGTTTTGATAAGCTAAAGTAGATCGACCATAACTCTTTGATACAATATCGAATTTGGGTGAAATTAGTATTGTTGGAAGGATAATTCAAAGGGATTTCATTTCATATAAAGTAGGCCAACCAGTTCGTCCTGTACAAGGAGTTATGTTCGTTTGAAGTTGACCCTAGAAATCTATTTTGATAGGCTGAAGTAAAACGAGTATAACTCCTTACTCAGACGTTTGATTTGGATGAAACCAATTGAATTGGAAAGAAGACTCAAAGATATTTCTTTTCATAGGTCGCAGCTCTCCTAGTTTATTATATTAAGGGAGTTATGATCATTTGAATTTGACTCAAAAATTTGGCTGGCCTCAGTAGTTTGTGTGCAGGAAATTTTCCTGCACATTTACTATTTCCAAATATCCCGGCCACCGTTTTATAGTTTTGAATGTGCTTGATTATATTTGAAACCTATCCATTTTTTGGAAATCTTTATATCGTTGGAAAACTTATTCAATAACCTTCGCATGGAACCATAGACGGGTAAATTCCGGTATAAATAAAATAAAATAAAATTAATTCCATATAAATAAGACCAATACATGTACTTGAATACGCCAATACACGTACTTGAATATGGGGTGTTATAAAAGTCTAGAGTGGTGCTAGTGTCATTCGTACCTATTTGCTTTGTGGAGAGTGTGGCAAAAGCCACCTAGGTGTATGTAGAGTGTAGTGATGTGTTCTTTTGGTGTGGTAATCTAGGCTTCAAAATATGAGATTGTAGATTGTTAGCTCAGAGGGGTAGAGAGTTTCTTCAGCAGGGTGCCCCTTCTGGTGCCAATAGTGGCTAGTGTCAGAATAGACTTCATGCGCTTCAAACCTACCATGATTAGGAAAGGTTCCTTGATATAGATTGGGGTATGTTATGAGTCCATCTTTATGATATGCATTTTTAGATCCTTTGCTCCCATTTTGAGCTTATATGTCAGCATGAGTCCTGCATTAGTTTCAGATCTCAGATGGTCAATCATGACCCAGTTCATAGGTGCCCCATGCACCGCCCCAGCATTTTTAACAAAGTGATTTTAGAGGGACATAGAGTCCTAAGGGGGAAATACACCATGATATTGTGATGTTTTCATGTCCTTAGAATCATTCATTTGCATGTTCACTCTCTTTACAAAGTTAACATTAGTTGTTATTGCATAGCCATTCATATTTTGAGAGTCAATACAATCATACATTCATGCATTAAATATGCATGTTTAGTAGAAAGAGTTTAACTTTTTAGTGTATTCAGTCATGCATTGATGAAATAAACTCAGTTATGAGTCCATGCATGTCTATTTTGAGAATTCTGCTTATGAGTAACTTCAGTCGACTATTCCATGCGTCTAATAAGCATGTCCAGTATGAGAACTTAGAGTATCAGTGGTTCCATTTGCATAGTCATGTGTAGATATGCTATCATTCCTTGAATAAGTTCAGTTGCTCAGTATTCTTATCCTATCGAGTGACATTTAAGGATGAATGTTTCCAAGGGGGAGATATTGTAAGACCCCACAAAATTCTCTCATAGTCTGAGCCTTATAGCATGTCAAGTGAAGTGTAAATTCATTTCTAAAAGGTTGAGAAATGTCTACCCAAGTGAGAAATATGTTGAACCATGTAGAATTTCCCTAATATCGACCTTTTTTCATGTAGAGCATTGAATAAACTTTCCATCAATATCAATTTCATCAAAATCCAACATCGGATGAGGAAGTTATGACCATTTTATTGAAAATAGTCTGAACCGCCCAGGTGCGACGGCCGGGTTGACGGACAGTCAAGCATTCGATGAACTATCGCCCAGCCCATTGCAGCTAAGGCAGTGACTTTCTTTCCTGGTCCAAGTACGATAGCCAGGATGATAGACCATCGAGGCTGCTGGGACCTTCTCGCTGTGGCAGTATGGCCTAATCTTGGCCAACATACGATGGACAATATGATGGACTGTCAGGTTTACGACAGACCATTGGGTTTGCGATGAACCATCGCTGAGACCATTGCATCGAGGCAGTGTGTTTTTTTTCCAACCGCTGTGCAGCAGATGATCCGACGGACTATCAGACTGAGCGACGGACCATCTCTTCGACCATCGCAGACCCCGTTCAACATTTTTAACTCAATTTTAAAAGGGTTTTTTAGTCCTTTTCCCACTCTTTTCAGCCTCTATTTATATCTGATCAAGGCACACAATTTCATTCTTTATCTTTAACATAAAAAACTAGGGTTTCTACAAAATTAAACCCCTTTTTCTTCTTCAAGAAAAATCAAAAGAGATGCTTGAAGAGATGCTTTTGTGATTATGATGGTAAATGAATGTCCATGGTCTTGATAATTCAAGAATGGTTATGCTTTACTTTTATATTATCGAGTCCTGGGGGTATTTATACCCGATAATTTAGCTACAGTCTAGAGCAAGTGTTAGTTTTTATGGTAATCTCAGTCAAGCTACGATTTTTAGAACTCAGTGAGTTACAGAACTCAGAACTCTCAGACAGTTACAGAACTTGAGAAATCCCAAAAATCTTAGTAATCTCAGTATTGCTAGTATTCTAGCCTTAGTTCAGTACTCTGCTCAGATCTAGTAGTAATCAAGTGTTCAATTCAGTCCTTAGTAGTATTCGAGTAATCTATCCTAAGCTTAATAGTATTTAGTCAGATAATGAGCTCAATATTATTTAGTCAGATTATTTAATCTCAGTAATCTATCAGAGATCACCTATCATGTAGGCTTGATGTCATTCTCAGATTTAGTGATTATTCTCATTATCAGATTTGGAGATCTTTTGCTAGATAGGTTTGATCTCTGATGCAGTCATCCAAGAATAGAAAGCTTAGAATTCAGTCATTGATATGAGTAGATTCAGTCAATCAGTTTTAGTATCATCAGTTTTTGAGATCACACGCTAGATAAAGACTGATCTTAACTTCGGTATTCCGTTATCAGTATCAGATAATTCATTTGTTCAGTATCTCAGGAATTAGTAGTGAGTTCAGATGGAAGTAAAGTAGTATCTTAGTTTCAGTACTTCAAGTTGCAATGTTTTTAGTTATGGTTTATACATTTATGCATATGTCCTCATTCAGTATTATCATGATTATTCAGTTAAGTAATTGTTTATGCATAAGCCCTTGCATTTAGCCTTACCTCATCTTCATACTCGATACATTCCCGTACTGATACTTTGTGCTATGGTATTTTATTTGACACCATATGTTCAGAGGCATGAGATCTAGAGTACCCTTAGCAGCTCGGTCCTAGTCAGCAGCAATAGACATAGCAGTGAGTCCTCTTTAGTAGAGAATGATCTTTATTCTTATTATTATCATATCAAACTTAGTTTATTTTCAGTAAACGGAGTTAGTTGGGGACATGTACCATCAGCTCCATAGTTCATACAGTTAGAGGCTTTTCGGATAGATATATCAGTATTTAATTTTCAATTTGAGTATTTTTAGATGTTTTGAACCTTATGGCTAATTTTTGCATTTATTATCTATATTATGCAGTGCTTAGGTATATATATCAGTAGAGGGTTATCTTGTGGTCCTTCGGGATCATGAGCACCGTGTGACATTCGGGTTCTAGAAAATTAGGTCGTTATAGAACTCCAGGAAGATCTTTAGGAAACATATCTGATAATTCATTTACTACTGGAACTGACTCAAGACTGGGTGTTTTTGAACTAGAGTCCTTGACTAACACAAGATGATAGACACATCCCTTGGATATCATTTTTCTCGCTCTAAGGTATGAAATCAACTGACCCTTAAGCGCTATAGGACTACCCCCCATTCAAGGATTGGTTCATTTGCAAACTAAAAATGAATGATTCTGTTTCTACAGTTAACTGAGGCATAGTATGAATGGAGCCAATCCATGCTGAGAATAATGTCAAAATATGCCATCTCTAATTCTATTAAGTCTGCTGAAGTGACTTTCTGAGATATCATAACCGAACAGTTCCTATATACCTATCAAAATATGATAGACTGACCTAGTGGGGTAGAGACTGAGAATGGTTTTTTTAAGACTTTTGGTTTGACTTTGAAGTTGACTTCTATGTAGGAAGTTACAAAAGATAGAGAAGCTCCTAGATATAACAAGGCGTAAATATGTAAATGGAAGATCTTTAACGTACTAGTGACCACATCAGGAGAATTTTCCTGATCTTGTTTGGACTGAAGAGCATAAAGCTTATTTGGGCGTCTCCCACTGGTGGCACTAGAAGTGGCACCCTACTGATTTGGGAAATCGGATTGAGCTGAAGGACGGTTATACTAACCCTGTGAACCTGACTAAGGACAATCTCTGACTTTGTGGCCTGGTTTGCCATATCCAAAACAAAATTACTGCCAGCTCTGCCGACACCCAGATGGTTTTTGCCACAAGTCTGACAAAGAGGATTTGTTTGAGTACTGCTGACACTACCCCGAGACTTAAAGCCTGGTGCCCTATATTTGCTACCATTTTTGAACTTAGGGACTGGAGCACTGGCTAAGGAAGGAGCTGGAACTGAAGACTTTGGGTGAAATTAGGAACAGTTACCGCTCTCTAACTTAGGCTAATTAGAATTAAGGCTACCTATTTTATCTCTCTTGTTATGCCTCTCTCTCTCTCTATTCTTAGCCTCCTCTATCTGCTAAGCATGGACCATGAGCCTGGATATGTCTATCTCTTTAATCAACATTGCTCTTCTGCACTCCATAACCACACTATCGGATACTCAAGATATGAACTTGCTCATTTTTGATTTATTGTCTACCACTAAATCAGGAGCATACCTGGATAACTGAGTAAACTTGAGGGAATACTCCTTCATGCTTATACTACCTTGTCTGAGGTTAATGAACTCTAACACTTTGGCCTCTCTCAGCTCTAAGGGAAAGAATCTATCTAGAAAAGCAGTAGCAAACTCTTACTACTCTCTGGGTTCTACATCTGTGCCCCTGTCTACCTTCCACTTCTTAAACCACGTATGAGCTACGTCTTGTAGCTGATAGGTAGCTAACTTAGGACTCTCACTGGAAGTCACTCCCATGATATCAGTGACTTTTTAAACCTTATCTAGGAACTCTTGTGGATCCTCTTTTGACTTAGATCCTAAGAATAGGGGATGATTCATTTGGGTGATGTCTCGAATCCTAGATACAGTAGTATTAGCCACTAGGTTAGTTAGAACAGTAGCTGACCGTTTATTCTGAGCTATGATAGAATTGGCTAGAGTAGTGAATGCAACTCTTAATTCTGCATGGGAAAAATATTTGTCCAGGGGATCTACCTGAACGGGATAAGGTGTTGATTGATTTTTGGTTCTTCTTTCATTAGTCCTTTTGGGAGGCATGTTCTGTAAACAAAAGGTAGAAAGGGATTAGACTAAAAGGTTAACTCGAGCTCATGCTCACTCACATAACATAAATACTAAAAGAAGGGAAATTATTCCTAAAACATCGTATAGCCTCATGTCCATGAGTGTGGCATGCTACACACCCATGCACAAGACTCTACATGATATGACTTTTAGACTACCTAGGACACTATTGAACCTTAGGCTCTGATACCAAGTTTGTAATGCCCCGAGTCTATAGCCCAGATGCTATACGGTGCTTACAACCCCGAAAGACCACAAGCTAACCCTTGACTAATATCTGATGTGAGCACTTAATACTATACTATAATAAATATGGAAAATAGGATGAAATGCCATAAGGTTCAAAATCTATAAATACTAATAAAGTGTACCAACTGAAATAACAATCTATAAAACTAAACACTATCTGAAAACTAGTCTAAAAAGCCTCTAACTGAACTGTTTGAAAGTGGAGTTGATGGGGCAAGCCCCTAACTAACCCCAAATACTAAAATACTAAAACTACCAAAACTTTGAAATAAAATAATAGTCTTGAATGATGAGGATTCATTGCTAAATCAACTGTTGGACTGAATCTAGATTTGTCTATGTGCAGTCAGGAACCTGAGCCTCTGAACGTATGATATAAAACATCATAGCGCAAGAAAAAGAATGCTCCACTATGTGGGAATGTACTGGTATGCTAGATGGGTAAGGCTGAATGCAAGGGTTCATATGCATGAACAATAATTGACTGCATAATATAGAGTAACTGAACATGAGAGTACATAGATAACTGATACTACTACAAATACTGAGTGTGCACTAATGTGCATTTTAATAAATGTTGTGACTAAGCTTGCCTAAAGCTAAGTCCTGAATTCTGATACTGAGTAACTGGTATCTGAAGGTACTGATAACTAATTACTGATATTGGTTGACTGTATCTGGTAGTGCTGATTCTGTAGAGCTGAACTGAGTTCTATTCCGAAGACTTAAACTGAGATTGTAGAAGGTAATCATCTAAACGACATGCCCCAAATAAGAGAAGATAATAGAGTTGGGGTCTAATCTATAACCCCAATTAGAAGGGTGTCAATATCGTGCCACGGGTAAGGACAAGTTGAGATTTACCCTTATCTGGGAGGTACTCTAATGCGAATGGTGGAACCCTTAACTGGCAGGTTAAAACACCTCATCAACCCTCAACTGGCAGGTTTGATATCTCAACCTATGCTGGCTATGTAGTTTTGGCATGGAAGGATTGCTTCTAGAGATCATACCCTCTACTGGTAGGTGAGCCCCCATCCTTGGGTTCACTCGGTACTGAATCCTACTCCCAACTAAAAGACACTGAACTGAGTATATTAAATTGGACTAGACTGAGACTGAGTTCATTGAATTTTCCTGAGTTCTATAACTGACTGAGAGTACTACTGCTTGTGACATGACTAAGATTCTATAACTGACACTGGCTCTAAGTAAATAGCGAAATCGTCGGGTATTAAATACCCCCAGGACTTGATAGCATGAAAAGTAAAGCATCGCATAATCTTGAATAATATTACATTGTTCACTTGTTCATAATTTATCCATAAAGACTTATTATCAATCATTTGTAAGGCATCTACTTATTCATGAAGGGGGAACATATTCTATCATGTTATGATGGCATTATTCATTCACAAAGGCATTTTATCAAACATGTGGGGAGTATGTTTAGGTTATACAACAATCAACACACATAATTATCATAGATACATCAATCAACTTGTAAATTAGAGGGGTTCATCAAGAGGATCACGTAATTCAACATATATAATGATTAATTTCATGAAAACTTGTATTTTAATTATGGACAAAAACCCAATAATAACATGAACATGAATTCAATTCAATTCAAGTATGGAAGTTCATAACTCAACAAGCTTGTAGTTTGAAATTGGATTCGTGGACTCTATGGGTGGAAGGGACCCATAGATAAACACCTAACATACCTTGGAATATTAATTCTTGAAGGTTCTTGGAGAAATTCTTGAGCTTTGTTCTTGAATTTTGAAACTAGGGTTTCTTGCTTTTGAGAGAGAATGATGTACTTTGTGGAAAATTGAGCGAATATATATTTTGGTCATTTAGGGATTAATTTCATGTTTAAGGCTGATCTGAGACATGGGAAAAAGTCTAAGTTTTCCTTGTGATTTAATATCCCGCAACTAGAACGTCGATTAAAGCCTCACCACAACACGGTGAATGGGTCATCCCTATATCGACCGCGACGTGGTGGAATCATGGTGACTCTCTAGATTGTGACAATTGTTCCGCGATGCGGTACGATCGCTATGACCCTCTAGAAATTGACAAATGCCGAAATGGCCTTCAGCATGGTACGATGGAGTGCTCATCATGATACTCACCGCGAGGCGACCTAATCGCGGTGAGCCATTATTTTTACATAAACTACCCAAAATCTTCGCTCGTGTATCAGATTTGGGCGAATTTTATATCATTGAAAAGATGACTAAATTTCCTATGCATTGGCAGACTCTAAACTAAAAAATACTGAGTATTTCATAAATTTAATGTAGGATAACTCACGTACTTAGAGCTAAGTTAAGCTCTAGGAATTCATGGTATTACACGACCTCGGGCCTAAAAGTGTATAACTAACATAATTAAATACATTAATTCAGGAAACTAAAATTCAAATCACAGATTCAAATAGTAAGACTTATACTAAAGGATCCTTAATATCAAACTATGGTTAACATGCTTATAATCTAGGGTGATAGGATTCTATTACCTTAAGAAACATTTCATCCTAAGGTTCAGGTTACATCTCTATCCCCAAACTCCCTAATTAGGATAAGTCATGATATACCAATCATAAATATATTCTATTATGCTTAACTAGAATTTAATATGTACTATACATCATCTCATGGAGAAAAGTAGATTGGAGCCTACCTCGATGCCGAATTGAAATTCTTGAATCATCCATGAACTGCTTCTCTTTACTCACATTCTCAAAACACTAGCACACTAATAAAATAATAATTTACACGTCAATAGGAGCCCACAGGTCCCAAAATGAAATCCAAAATTGAATTTATCATGATGTCCCTCTAAGGGCAATGAATGCATGCTCAAAAATTGAGAACAAATGAAGCATAAATCGGGGCCCAAATTAACCCCTAAAGTATAGGGATTTTAAGACCTAGGTTCAAAGAATTTACAATGAAAAAGGATAGAATTTGATGAGAAAAATAATGGAAAATGTGCAAGGAGTGTTGGACTAACTTAAATTAGCTTTAGCGGATGATTTTCCACACTTTCTCATGTCCCATACTCTAAAAAATAAAGGAAAATAGTTTTAAAATAAGGGAGTAAAATGGGTGAAAAAAGGGATATAATACTAGTGGTTGCCGCTAAAGCGACAAAATGATCGCTTAAAAAATCACCACTTAATCGGTCAAATGATCACTTAAGCACTCCTCCACCAAAATTTGATATTTGCTTAAGTGATCAAGTGTTGCTTAAGTGCCCAGGAAGGGTCAGTGGCTAATTTCTTTAAAATATCCCCTAGTCACTTAAGATACCATTGCTTAAGCAACCAATAATACTATTACACGATTGGACCAGTTGATACCAAGCACAAAAATTTGCTAAGTCCAAATGGACTCCGATCAGGTGCTATTGATTCATTTGAAATATTGTGCATGAAAATGAATTACTCTAACATAAAAAAATTGATATTTTGGACTCAGCGGAACTATCAAAACTTTTATCTTTGGTTATTTCAACTAAATTTGGGCTCCACACCCATAGTTCCCCTTAAACTAAATTCTACCCAATAGCTCAAATCGTGTTTAAAAGCCTTGGGACCTGAACCAAGGGTCTTCCTAGCCTAAATTTAATGTTCTAGAGTTGATGGCATTGTTAGAATTATTATCCAAGGTCCTTTGTTAGGAATTTTGTTCTGAGACCAATTCTTTAATAGCAATAGATCTAAAATAAAAAAATGAGCCTAAAACCCAAATAAACTGCCTAATAATCAAATTGACAATTTTGACAAGTCATAACTGACTTGTATCCATTGTTGGAAGGCTCAAAACACGAGAAATATGCAAGAATTAAGGAAATGACCTAGAGGGTCATTACATCTATCTTATATTAATTCTTTATCACCCAATCAAATTTTTTCCACTTAATCTATCTTTCATAGATTGGTTTGGTAGATTTTCTTTTTTAAATATTGGCTAGTAGCCCTTGGGGACTATTTCCCAATGTCTATTGGGCCCCTCTAACGGCTATTAAGCCCATCACCCGCCCCTCTCCCTTAACCCCCTTCTATAAATACCTTCTCCTTTCACAATTCATCAAAATTCAAATTCTTTCATTCGCTCTCAATAATTAACTCTTAATATCTCTAATTCTTGTTACTATTTAGTAATTTAGTGAATTTTTGAGGAGCAATCTTCTTCGAGCTTCATGTTTAAAAATAATTTTTTCATTTTCGATTCATCTGCTTTTATATGGACATTTGGTTCATCTATTCCACTCTCAGATATTTTAATTTATTTTTCATATTCATTATCAGTCATTTATTTATTTGAATTTTCTTATTTCATTTTTTATTTCATTATGTCATGGATTTGTCTAGAAAAATTTTGAAAATAAAAGAAGCATTGCACAAAAGTTGCTACTTTGTTGAGTGTAGGTAAAAAAAAAGAGTAAAAGAAAGGTTCTAGTTCTTCTCAAATGACTAAACTTATAATAAATATGAATGATTGTATGGATGTGAATGAAATTGATATTTCCCCTTCCCCCATAAAAATCAAAATTGATACTCCTATTCCATATGAAGCTTATGAGTATATTGTATAATGATAAAGAAGATGATTTTGATGATGAAATATAAGTAGAAGTAGAAGTAGAAGTAGATTTAAATAATAAACCAACTAGTACATTACCCACTGATACTCAAGCTTCACCTCATCCTCAGGTTGGAGCTGGATGTCCCCCTTTTGCTCCAAAAAGGGGTAAGATCAAGATACAACATACTTTAAAATCATAAGTGTTGAAATTTAGTTATTTCAATGCTGAAAAACTATTTCTGCATGTAGTATTTGTAAAATTATGAAAGCGTATTGTTGGCTGGAGCAGAGGTTCTATTGGGGGTTGACTAGACATTTTAGAGATAAACATAAAAAAAGTGATTTGCACATTTACGAGGACTTGGTACTACTTGTTGTTCTAGTAGTTACATTGGATCATTGGTTTGAGGGTCAAATATAATTCAAAGTGAACTAAATCCTTCTAACACACTGGGCCCTGTTTCACAACCCCGCCCCTAATAAGGATCATGATCATAAAAAAATTACAAAATAATTGTTGTTTGTGGGTTTTCATTTAGTTTTTAGAACATTTGGGTTTTTATTACATATATTTGGGATGGATATAATTCCAGTTTTGAAGGTTTTTAAAGAAATATGGGGAAAAAATATTTTTGAATTTCAAGAAAACATTGTCAATTTATTTGTGCCTATTTTGAAATAATGGATTGAAGAGCTGCTATTATATGTGTTGTAGTCCTAATGATTTTGATTATTTAACTATTACTATACATCTGGTTAATTATAATTAAAATTCACAAAAAAATTTATCGCTTATAAAATTTATGTGAACACATAAAAACTGGTGGTTATATTGCTACTATTGAGTTGAATTTTAGAATTTTATGATGTTTGTGATAAATTAATTAGTGTTACTTTAGATAATGATTCTTCTAGTTTAAATTCTATAATTTTCTAGAAATTGGAATTTGTCCAATTAGTAAGGATGATTTTCATGTTAGATGTGCCGCACACATATTAAAATTTGTTCAGAGTGATGTTGTAAAATTATTTGATAGTGATGATAAGTTGACAATGTTTATTTTTTTTTCATATGAATAATAATAGTATAGTTAATCCATTTAAAGAACTTTGCAATGTGTGTAACCTTCCATTTAGAAAAATTTCAAATCATATGAAAATTATAAGAAATTCTTTTTATGATATTCTTGATATTACTTATAAATATGAAAAAAACCTATTAGTATGCAATTTAATTCTCATACCACTTACCCAAAATTAAAATTTATTGATACTGATTGTCATGAAGTAAATGAACTTGTAAATTTTTTGAAATCATTTTATGATGCTACAATTTTCTTTTTCTGAAATTCATTATCCTACTATTTGTGAAGTTTTAATATATGTATGTGAGATTTTAAATCTCTTTTCTAAATATAGAGAAAAAAAATTATTTAAATCGACTACTGGAGTTATGGTTGAAAAATTCAAAAAATATTTTTGTCTATCCTCCAAATTTATTTAACTGCAACTCTTTTTAGCCCTAAATATAAAGAAAGTTGTGCAAATACATTAATTAAATGAATTTATGAAAATTAATATATTCAACCACATGAAAGTTAAATTTGCTAACATGTCAAAATAACATTTAGAGTACGTGGTAGAGAAATGTGAGACAATTATTTCTCCTTAGAAATAAATAATGTTGAAACTCCTCAAACTGCTAGGCCTCGAGTAGGTAGCCATAGTAGTACAAAAACTTAGACTAGTCTTGATATTTCTAATAAATGTGATGTTGATGAATATCTTGATTAGGGATATGATAATATTACTAACAAGGAAGGCATGTCACATTTGTTGAATTGGTGGAGGACTTATGGTCATCAACAAACTTTTCCAAGACTAGAAATTGAAACCACTCAATCTTTACAAGATTTAGAAAAAATCTTTATTGGACTATACAACTATTAGTATTACATTCTAGTTGAAACCAAACACTTCCTAGAAGATGGCTGCGTAAGTTGGGCGCTCTACTAATAGTTGTAAATTGTAATACAAATTTGAATAAGTTTAAATGTTTTTATCTTTATTTTATTCTTTTATTTAATAAATTTAATTTTAGGTTTTAAATTACAAACCTATAAATGACAAATCTTATAAACTTAAACAATTTCAAATCTTAAAAACATATGACTTATACATTGAAAAACTTAGGAAAAAAATACTTTAACAAACTTAATTTACAAACTTATACGCTTAAACATTTCAAAACATAAAAGAGTATAACTTATAAATTGAAAAACTTAGAAAAAATAATTTTGAAATTTAAAATATAATATTTGTTTTCTTTAACTATAAAAAACTATGATATTTTTTTTTAGAAAAATATATTCACCATCCTGTTTATCCCATCTTGTCCCATGTCATCCTATCCCATTCCATCCCATCTCGATATCATCTCAGTATATAGTGGAATGGGATGATACTAGGTGTTTTTGCTAGTTATCTCGGCTTGGTACATCCCCTCCTGGTGAACCACACCGATATGGCTTAGTTTTGGTTCGTCCTGGACCGGCCACCCCATCCTGTCCTAATGTTCACTCTTAATCCAGGTTTACATCATAATAATATATAAGTAAATATTTCCCATCCTACTATCAAATACGTTTGGCATCCTATAAACACTTAATGCATTCATCTCAGATTGGTCATCCAATATCATTCCAATATGCACCCTTACGCCAGGTATACACCATGACAATTTATATATAAATATTTCCCATCCTAATTCCAGATATATTTGGTATGCTACAAAACTTGATGCATTAATTTGCCTCTTCTTAGGTTTATACTCACACATTATTTTCTTAAATAGGCTAAACAACGTTGTTATGCTATCTATTAAGCTACTTCTTCAACTTATAGGTTGACGTGAAACATCTGGATATTCATTCATACAACTAAAATTATATCTTGTGCATCAAATGAAATTTATATCTAGATACAAGAATCAACAAACACAGTCATAGGTCGTGACGAATGCTTTTGGTATTTAAAATGAACCACTAACAAAAATTTTGGAAATGGGGTTTGTCAGATTTTAGGCGAACCACCCTAATTTTTTGTTTTTAAATTTTCATAAATTTTATGAATAAAAAAGTTAGAAATGGGGTTCTCCAGTTTTTGTGTGAAACCCTTGAACTTTTATTATTACTAAGTAGCTGAAATTTAATGGTAGAGATAAATAGTTTGCCCAAATAGGCGAGCTGTCTAGTTTGGTAAATATTTTTATGGATTGTCCATTTTGGTGTGTTGTGTTGAAAAAGTGTCCCTTTTGAGTCTGGACTCTTGAGTAGAAAGCTGAAATTGAGAGACTAGTATAAAAGGGAGGAGATTTGTATTATTGAGATTTGTGTTATCTTCATGAGTGAATGTTGTATCCATACAAATGGGACTTTATATACTAATGAGATTTCAATTGCACAACTAACTAATAATGGAGTCAACAAAAATGTTAACAAAATTTGGAAGTGTTCACAAAATTTTGTAATTGTCTAACGAACCAACTTTTATCAAACTCTTCCATGTTAGTTGAAGCTCAACTCTATCTCACCTCCACTTCTACATATATCATTACCACTCTATAAAGGACATCCCTGACCCCAAGGAAGAGAGGATGGAAATTTGTGATTTATTTAGAAAGGTACTCCCATGTAGATTGCCTATCCTCAATCTAAGTCCATTTGATGAGCACCTGACGAATAGCCTTGTTACTTTTTTTTTTACCAGTGTTCTATCTAACATAGAGTCAAGTAAGGACAATGGAAATTAGAAGAATGAAGTACCAAAGGGTGAGTGATAATCAAAGGACAGCATAACACATTTGAAACTGAGAAACATGGAAAGTAGAAAGAATTATAATATTTGCAAGCAACAACAGTCTATAAGCACTAACATCGGCCTTGGGTTCAATAATATAATGTCCAAAAACACTTAGTATCAAGCTTCTTAAAGGGTCTAAAAGCTACTGAAACATATCTATATGATTGTATTACAAATACAACCTATCACTAACTTCAAATGGCCTATCTGATTTATGCTTATCAACCATATCTTTAATTCTTTTTAGGCCTTGGAAATGTAAAATTCAATAGCTAAATAATAACATCACTATCTTCAAGTGTTGTATCAACCATCTTAACTCTTCCAACAAAATAAGACAAATGAATAGGAGGTTTTTAGCCATAGAGAACCTCATATAGAGTACACTTGAAAGTGGGGTGATAGGTAATGTTATTCTACCACTTTTCAAGGGGTAAATAAGAAGCATAATGCTTAGGTCTTCTAAGCAAAACACCTTTAGTAAGTTTCTATGTTCCATTCACAACTTTTGTTTGATCATCAATTTGAGGATGATGAACTGTTGATCTATCTAATTGCACAACTTGGAATTTAATAATTCTAGCCACGAAGAACTTATAATAGATGTTCTCTATCACTAGTTATAGTCACTAGAATGCCATGTAGCATGCAGAAATCATCCCGGAAATATTTGCTTATAGTTTGAGGTGTAAGGGTGTTATAGGCTTAGGAATTGGCCATATTTTCTAAGTCTATCCACCACAATGAAGATGGTATCCCTAACATGGGACATAGGAAGGCCTTCAATAAAATCTAAACAAAAGAGTTTGCCAATAACTAGGTGAGGATGTTGTATCATACTTATGCCTCTAGAAGATATATGCTCATTAATGAAAACTTCAAAGCTTATAACTTATAAATTGAAAAGTTAGAAAAGAAATCTTTCGTAATTCAAACATAATATTTTTTCTCTTTAATTTTAAAAAAAACTATGATATACATTTTAAAAATACATTCACCATCCTTTTGTCCCATCCAGTCCTGTGTCATTCCATCCTGTCTTGATACCATCCCGATATGTAGTGGGATGGGTCGGGACTAGGTTCTTGTCCTAGTTATCTCGGCCTAGTACATATCCTCTCAATGAACCATATTAATCTGGCCTAGTTTTGATTCATCCCAGACTGATGGTCCTATCCTATCATAATATGAACCCTTAATCCAAGTATACATCATGACAATAACTAGATATTTCCCATCCTACTACAGAATATGTTTGGTATACTATAAACACTTGATGCATTCTGATTAAAAATATATTGAAAGCTCTTATGGTCAGTATATATATCAACATGAACCCCATATAAGTAATGGCGCCATATCTTTAAAGCAAAAATAATTGCTGCCAGCTCAAGATTGTGTGTAAGATAATTTTTCTCATATGGCCACAATTGTCTAGAAACATATGCTATTACCTTACCATGCTGCATCAATACACATCCTAAACCAATTCTGGAAGTATCACAATATACTATATACCCTTTGGTGCCTTATGGAAGTACCAACACGGGTGTAGAAATCAACTTGTTCTTTAAATCTTGAAAACTCTTCTCACAGGCATCATTCCATTGGAATTTGGATGCTTTATGGGTTAGCTTGGTTAAGGGTGCTGAAATGGAAGAAAATCCTTTAACAAACCTTCTATAATAATCGGCCAACCCGAGAAAACTACGAATCTCCATAGGCGTTGTGTGCCTTGGCCAGTTCTTCATAGCTTCTATCTTTTGAACATCAATCTTTATCCCTTCACTAGATACAATATGACCCAAAAATGTCATCGACTTTAACCAAAACTCACATTTAGAGAACTTTCCATAAAACTTACAATCATGAAGAGTCTGTAATGTCTGTCGTAAGTGATTGGCATGGTCATCTTCTGATCCAGAATAAACTAGAATATCATCTATAAAAACTATCACAAATACATCCAGGAATGGCTTAGATACCCTATTCATCAAATCCATAAAAGATGCGGGTGCATTTGTTAGCCCAAATGACATAACTAGAAACTCATAATGACCATACCATGTTCGGAAAGCTGTCTTGGGTATATCCTTCTTTTTGACCCTCACTTGGTGGTAACCTGACCTCAAATCAATCTTAGAAAAGCACTTGGCGCCATATAACTGATCAAATAAATCATCAATTCTTGGGAGAGGATATTTATTCTTAATAGTCACCTTATTCAATTGCCGATAATCAATACACATCCTCAGTGAGCCATCCTTTTTACGCACAAATAACACTGGTGCTCCCCAGGGGGACATACTAGGCCTTATGAATCCCTTCTCTAGCAAATCTTTCAATTGCTCTTTCAATTCTCATAATTTTGCTGGGGCCATTCTATACAGAGGAATGGAGATTGGTTGGGTGCCTGGTATTACATCAATACTAAACTCTACTTCTCGTTCAGGAGGTAAACCTGGAAGATCTTCAGGAAATACATTAGAAAATTTATTTACCACCAGAACAACGTGAAGAGTTGGTGGCTCCGCTTCTGTATCCCTTACTCTAACTAAATGATATATGTATCCCTTGGAAATCATTCTTCTGGCCTTAAAATAAGAAATAAATCTACCTCTTGGAGCGCCAATTTCACCTTTCCATTCAAGGACTGATTCATTTGGAAAATAGAAATATACCTTTTTCGTGCAGCAATCAATTGTGGCATAACAAGACGCCAACTAGTACATACCCATTATAACATCAAAATCTACCATTTCTAACGACCACAAACAGTTACTATGCAGTTTCGATAAACCCTTCTAGCTATAATAGATTCCCCAACTGGTGTGGACACTTCAAATAGCTTAACTAACAGTTCAGGTATTCTTTCAAACTTTCTAGCAACCAATGGAGTAACATAAGATAATGTAGAGCCGGGATCAATTAAGGCATATACATCGAATGAAAAGATAGAGAATGTACCCATAACCACATCTGGGGAAGCCTCTAAATTCTATCGATCCGCTAGAGCATACGTACGATTTTGAGCCCCGCTAGAACTCGTGGCTTCTCTATCACCTCTAACACGACCCATTGGTTGTACACCCCTTTCTGAATAAGGCGTTGATGATGATGATGCAACAAATGACCCCATAGGTCATGCCATACCCCCTATGCCCCTTCGTGGGCATTCTCTCATCATATGCCCCGACATACCGCACCAAAAGCAAACATTGGTCCCCAACTGACATGCGCCCAAATGATACCTTCCACATTTATTGCATGGCTCTTAAGGAGGTCTCGATTGGCTCATATTCCCTTGCCCTTGGTACCCCACTGTCTGCGAACTTTGACTCTTACTTCTGTGCCCAAATTGATTTCCTCTGGACCCTTGGAACTGTGGTGGGGCACTAGCTGTAGAATAAGAGGATAATGGCCTAGGTGGTCTAGTAGAAAACTGTGGTCTAAACCCTCCCTAGGATGCCATGAACTGCCCTGTAGATCTGGCCCTCTTGGAATATCCTTTTTCTAATTCCTGTATTCTTCTCCTCTGCCTCTGATCTTCCATTTTTTGTGCAAAAGCTTGGATCCTCGCTATGTCCATATCTTTGTTCAAAGCGGCAATAGTACAATCTCTAACCAGATATGGATCTAGCCTATCCATATATTGATGAACTCTGTCATCCATAGTAGCTACAACATTAGGAGCATATCTCTACAAAGAATTAAATCAGAGACTCTACTCCCTCACGCTCATATTTCCCTAATGAAGATTTAAAAACTGATCTGCACGGGCCTGACAAATCTCGAATGGAAGATAATGATCAAGAAATGCCTCTTTGAACTTTTTCCAAGTAGCTGGGGGTGCATCAATACCCCTAGATCGTTTCCAGTCCTCATACCAATATATAGCCTCTTCTTTAAATCTATACGTCGTTAACTCCACTGTCTCTCTACCCGTTATATGCATAACATCTAAGGCCCTTTGAATTTGATCAATAAAGTCCTGTGGGTCCTTGTTAAGATCTGCTCCAGTAAAAATGGGAGGATCCATCTTAAGAAAATCCTGTGTTCGAAGGCTAGCCGCCCTATCTGTACCACTAGGACCCATGGTAGGAATGACTTGCCCTTGAGCTTGCCCAGCAACTATACAAGTCAAAAGTTGCACTGCATTTCTAAGATCTTGATCAATGGCATTAATAGGTGGCTTTGGGGATATAGTTATCCTCCCCCTTATTTCTTCCGGAGTGGAGGAAGTTTCTGATGCATGCTCAGCTGGAGCCTCACTTTGATTAGCTGGTATAGTGGGTGACTTACTAGTCCCATCTCCGACAGCTATATCTACTTGCTTACCGGTGTTCTTGCTTTTGGTAACCGGCATCATTACTATAATAAGAGAAACAAATGGATTCAGTGGTCAACTATGACTTCATATACAATATAGGCTCTATCGCACGATCTAAGACATGAAGAAAAGAAATAATTCCTAAATGTCCATAGCTTCCTGTTTATAGATGAGGTGCACGACACACCGATAAACAAAAATCTACGTAGACACATCTTTATAGACTCACTAGGACGAACTGCTCTGATACCACTTTTGTCACGCCTCAAATCCTATTGGGGAAGACTGGCACCAGCTCATTACCTTATACTTTCCATACATACCTCTATGACAACCCAAAATTTGGACAACATCATGTTGCATATAAAAGGAAATAATCACTTGTATAAGCTCGAGCACACATATATGTATATACAATACTTGGCTGTTGGAGCCATCACGTCTATTAACAAAACATCACCTTGACTGTACATTAGGTCTACAAAGCCTCTGGACAATACACAGAGTTTAACTAAGGTCGGGACACACCCCACCATATAACTAACTTCTATACAATACCAAAAGTGACTGGATATGACACGGAAAGCCCCAAAGCAAATTGGAGCTCACCAAAAGCAGCTGGATATCCTGGCTCCTACTTGTGCGGTGTATGAGCTGAGGTACCTGTGCCTACAGTATGAAATGCAGGTCCCCCGTGGGGGACTTCAGTATGAAATATGTACTGAGTATGTAAAGCTGTAGATAATCACATATGATATAGGAGCTCAATAGAAATCAGAAACAAGTGAATAAATCATAATAGAAGTGGACCACACTAACTAGAACTTGTGACAACCTGCACATTGTATTTATTCAATCACTTTACCTTTGTTCTTATCATCTTTGTAATCATTACTGGATTGTACTATGACCATAAGGCTGCCTCCAGTACATATCAACTGGGATCGACCCATGATAGGCTTATGCCCCTGCGATACCACCCATAAACACATAAATATGGATCGACCCATGATAAGCTTATGCCCCTAGGATACCACCCGATAAGAGAGAACTTCCATCACTTAGTTCAATTAATCTTTGAGATTGTTATTTCGGTCGCCACCGTATTTTTGATACTTTGAAACAATGATACATCAATAAGCGACATATAAATAGACCATCAATGCAATAACAATGAAGTAAGAACTCATTGGCACATCAATAAAGTGTTTTGGAGTCATTAATGCCATAACAATGAAGTAGGAACTTATTGGTATATCAATGAAACATTTTGGAGTCATTAATAGCACATGGATCTTGTTTGAGTAACCGGATACCTTCTGACATTCATTAGTGCAATAAACATTTAATATTTGGAAAACAAGTAAGTATTGGAATGTCTTGACATCTTGTAGGGTGGAAACAAGTTCATTAGTAACATATGACATCATACAAAACCATTATGGATCACATGTTACTGAATAACTTTGGAAACTTTCTTAATAGAACAATTGTTCACTTTCATGTCAAATCTATGGTATAGAGTATGCTTTACATACCTGACTGTCAACCTTCAATACTAGTCCCAAATAGACTTCTCGTCTTTTTGGATTACTTATCTACGATGAACATATATAGCAATCTAGTATTAACAACCAAATATCAAAATTCAATTATTTGAATTCACCAAACTAGTGGTTAAGTAGTAAGCCTTAATTACACCATAAAGGGTGTCACTTTAACCCTCTTATACTCCAATTATATTCACATACCATGCATATTCATACAACATCCTCCAATATCAAGTTTGGATTCATTTATCCTTCCAACCAATCCATTAAACCAAATTAAGCTATAGACATAAATAATCATCAATTCAATAGTATATCACCATATCCACCTTCCATAACTCAATTACCATATCCACCTTCCATAACTCAATTACCATATCCACCTTCCACAATTCAATACAACCAAACCATGCAAAATAGTCCATAACCCTATTTTCATCACCTTTCAATAACAACCAATACATATAATCCTCTATCACACATATACATATGGAAAAGAACAAAGGAAAATAATATTCATACCTTAGAATTCACCTCTTGATTATGCAATCCTGTTTGCAAAAATAATAGGTGTCGTTCGAAGCTCTCGAGATGACAAATACAGTTATCAGATTACTTTGGAATTTCTACGATTGAGTCAAAAGTAATTTAAAGGTCAAATTTGTCTAGGGTTTGTTCTTTCTTAATAATTGATGATGAAAATGAGTTTTTGAACTCATATACATGTATATATACACATATTCCCGTCCATAATATAATAGGAAATGACCAAAATGCCTTTAAAATTTAAATAATGTTAAATCTGTCCTTTGGTGGACTGTTTTGATAAGCTAAAGTAGATCGACCATAACTCTTTTCTCCGATATCGAATTTTGGTCAAATTGGTATCATTGGAAGTATAATTCAAAGGGCTTTCATTTCATATAAAGTAGGACACCCAGTTCATCCTGTACAAGGAGTTATGGTCGTTTGAAGTTGACCCTAAAAATCTATTTTGGTAGGCTGAAGTAAAACGAGTAGAACTCCTTACTCAGATATTTGATTTGGATGAAACCAATTGCATTGGAAACAAGACTCAAAGATATTTCTTTTCATAGGTCAAAGATCTCCCAGTTCATTATATTAAGGGAGTTATGATCATTCGAAGTTGACCCAAAAATTTGGCTGGCCTCAGTAATTTGTGTGCAGGAAATTTTCCTGCACATTTACTATTCCCAAATTTCCCGGCCATCGTTTTATAGTTTCGAACATGCTCGATTATATCCAAATCCTATCCGTTTTTGGAAATCTTTATATCGTTGAAAATCTTATTCAATAACCTTCTCATGGAACCATCGACGGGCAAATTTCGGTATAAATAAAATAAAAAAATTAATTTCATATAAATAAGACTAATACACGTACTTGAATACGCCAATACACGTACTTGAATACGGGGTGTTACAAAAATAGATACACTTAAGTTATCATATGTAAAGCAAAATAAGAAAGGAAAAGTCCCTTATACCAATGTAATAAGAACTAGAAGTCATACCTTCCAAAGTAAGTCAAATGAATGCTCAGATTTGAAATATAAGACCGGGGAACAGTCAAAAACCATTTACCAGACTGATAACATTACTAAAGAGACATTAATTTTTTTATAAGGTTGATGGAACTATTTAAGTATAGGCAAACCATAGTAAATTATAGAAGAAGGCTGGGAATGTAACATGTTGTGTCAAATGTGTGAAATAAAATTTAGGAATTATAAATTTGTATTTAATTTTATTGCTTTATGAGATGAAGCTCAATGACTTACTTTGAAGTTGGAAAATCAGGAGCAAGGGGTAATAGTTATGGTCACCTTATGTTTTACTCGATTTATGAGTCATGATAGAACCTACCTCATCCCTCTAGTAGGTAAGCCAAACCCTAGCTCGGAGCTAGATGTAATGGGATAACATGGAGGAAAATACCCAAAAAGGGCAAGAACAATAATTGCGACTTATAAATAAGTAAGGCAATAGAAATAGACAAAAGGTTCCAACAATAAAGATAAACATCCCACGACCTGGTAGAGATAGTACAAGAGCCACAATAAATACAACCCAAGTTCTAAAATAGTCACTTCAATCCTATCTCAAAACTAAACAAAAAGGCATAGATAATATAGAATGAAATGGAAAACTCTGAATTCAAGAGCTCACCCTATCTCCAAAATCCAACACAATATGATCGATGAATCATCAACAATAACTAGTACTCAGATCTGTACCATATAAATACAAAAGTGTAGTATGAGTACCAAAATTATGGGTACTCACTAGGCATCATCGACTAACTTAGCTCGATCATGATATAAGTGTGATAAAATGCAAGAAAATATCACTAAACTGAGATAGAGGCAAACCTAAATCAATTCCAACATTGTTATACATAAATAAATAAATAAATAAAATAATAGTATAACATAAAGAATCAAATACATGTGATTATAAATAAATAATTAGCCCCAAAAAGCCAATAAGTGTGGAAGATTAAGTGTGGAAGATTAAATAACCCAATGTAGGCCCCCATAAACCTGGAGGGTACAATCAAGTAATGTATATAATGAACCACCACTATTTACCAAATCTTATGTTACAATTAGAATCCATCTATGTCATTCCACATTATAAACCATTTCCCATTTTCAAACATAAACCAATACCCATATCTCAATGTCATACTCTACTATCAGACTTAAATTAGTATCATATAATCATTATCATAAGTAATACCCAGAATCAAAATAATAATTATATAATCAATATTATCATCAATATCTGGACTCGAACCAGTATTTATATCAATAATATCATAGCCAATATCCAAACTCAGACTAGTATATATACATATATTATAAATGGTTCATACTCAAACTAGTAAATATATGTATATAATTATATATACACACACCCCATCAATATCTCCATTAATGTCATAATAAATAGCATTACCAATAAACATCAACTGTTAATGTCAATCCATCACAATACATCAAGTGCTAAATCCCCTCAACATTACCTTAGTAAGTATTTTCAAGGAGTGTAACAAGTATATAAAAGGTTTATAAGGATTAAAATGAGTCTTTTCATAAGGTGGAAGAGCCCATTTCTATGTCTCCTAAGTTCATCATAAGGAAACTTCTACCCCGGTCTAGACTAAGGTATCTAAATCCACTTTTAGATGTTAACTTAGCCACAATCCACCCTGAGATAGAAATGTTACCTAAAGCATAAGATTCTAAATCATTTGTGCCCTAAAATACCTAGTTTTTGAACCATGAGAAACACTTCTTCATTGGGTGTCTCTCAGTTGGGTATGACTAAGGGCATGAGTCGTACCCCTTATATACGAGTTGTATCCTCCTTCCCCTCCCTTCTCATATCCTAGGCAGTATGGTGAAGGTTAAACACTATCCTAGGTATGAGTAACCCCCTCTTTAATCATACCAAAGGGTATGAGTCATACCTAGTATGTCATATAGAGTTTGGACTTGAACTTTGAGTGGACTATTTTTTATATGGTTAAAGCATACAAGTTAGGGGTTGATTTGTACATTTTGGATATAACTCAAGGGTGTGTGTTCATACCCTTAATAGTTTAGGTGACCTATGAGAATCCTAGGGTGCAATTTATGGTACCACTCGTACCCTAGGGTATGGTTTCCCTAGTAAGTCGTACCCCCTGGATAGGTCCATTTTCGAACTTTTAACTAAGGGAGTTATGGTCATTTCCTACACCCTAAACCATAAATCCCTTAACTATATAAGTGTATATGGCCTTCTTAAACACATATTTAAGTGGATCAAATGCCGTAAACACTCTCTTAAACTCATCTTTGAAGAGTTTGAGGCTAAGGTTTCAAGGGTGATCTTCAAGAGGCAAAGTGAAGTCAAGACTCTTGGTGAATCAAGTTGTCTAAGGCATGCAACTCTTACCCTTAATAAATAAATATAAACCCATGTATTTCATAATTGGATTAGTAATTGTATATGGTAATTTTCAAATCAAATGAAAGGGGTTTTGTTGCCTAATGCTGAATAATGTTGAATCTTGCTTATACTTGGGTTTATATATGTTATTGGTAATGATTTTAATATGTGGGTTCTTTTTGTATGTGGTTTTACATGACGGTCTTCAGTTACCCCAACCTTGATGTTTTCTACTAATAAAATAGCCTTGTTAAAGGTATACACATTAGGTGCTTGTGAAAATATCTAAGTGAATTATCTAGTCATATGCGGTGATGTGTTGAACTAGGAAAGTGATGCAATAAGTATGAATGATTAGTAAATGATGTTTTAAAGGTATTATGAATCATGCATTGCATAATGATGACCTTGTTATGTTAATTACTAATAAGGGGTTGAATTCCCTCAATATAAAGATGAACTTAAATTGTATGCTTTGCTAAAGTGTGGTGATAATGTGGTATAAGATTGTTAACAAAATGTAAATAGTTTGTAAGGGTCTTGATAATCATAAATTGAATTGTATGATGGATTGAATGAAGGCATTGGCCTATTGAAATGGTTGAGCAATGAAGAGTTCCATAAGGACCATGAGGTCATGTAGAGTGTTCAATTAGATAAATGGTTAAAGTCCTTAAGTGTTGTATGGAATGAATGTTGATACATGAGCAAAAGGTTAGATTCCCAGTGTCAACTAATGATAGTTATGATGGCTTGAGGTTTAAATCCCTTGCCCAATAAAATTGCTCAAGGTTAAAGTCAATTGCTTAAATAGATCTCTTGAGGTTAATGCACCTCAAAAAATAAAATGCCTTGTGATTAGAGTCCTTAGTCATGAGGTTAGAGTCTCTTGTCTAATGAACAAGTAAGAGGTTGGAGTCCATTGACTTGATAAATATGTGTGTGGTTATAGTCCTCTGTTAGAATGATTGTTTATGTGGTTAAAGTCCTTGGATAATGAATATGTGAGCACGGTTAAAGTCCTTTTTCTAATGGTACGTGATTATGGTTAAAGTCCTATGCCTAAATAGAATTGTTGAATTTAAGTGTGGAAGGTTGGAGTCCTCCACTTCATGTCTAATGAATGAATGTTCAAGAATGTTGTTAATGATTAGCATGTGATTTACCTATATGTAAGGATAAGTGTATAGATATGATTGAATATGATATATTTACTTTTTGTTGAATAATGATGCTATTTTATCCTTATCCTTGAGTTTCATGCTGGCATTCTAACCACAAACCATCCTCAGACATTATGTCCCCATGTGACATAGGGGCCATAGAATCATCATCTCTTCCTTTATAGTGATTTAGTGATCAAAGTGGTTCATTCATTAACCTGGGAATGGTGATCTTCCTCACTTTTAAAGACATTCCTTCTTGGTCTCCTATATTTAGACTTCATCTCATTATGACTTGTTTTGGCTATTATCGAGGGATTATCCCGATATATACATCTCTAAACATTGGTTTGTATAGAGGTATTGTGGATAACTGTGGACTTGGGTATATTGGTTAGTTTGATGAATTCAATGAAGTGTTTAGACATGTTTAAGTTATGATTTCTAGCATTGTTTCTGCTATCTTATTATATAAATGGGATTTACCGGACCCTTATGATGGATGTGATGAGGATTGAGTTGGGTTATCAGGGTGACCTCTGATTTATGTGGACTTTAGGTGCCCTCTATGGCATAGCTCAGCCTTGGGGCATGTCAAGTTGGTATCAAAGATAGGTTTATGGTAAGTTGGGTCTCCACAATATCATGTTAACTAGAGTCTCTTTTATGGGTTTGAAGTATGCCACACTTATAAAATAAATATACAAGGCATTTTAGGAAATATTTCTCTTTCTTTTGTTTCAATCTCAAGCAATAGAGTTTAAGGTCTTGGATTCATCTGGTTTCTGTTTTTTATCTTCCAGATCATGCTTCCAAGGAGATCTGAGACTTAGGTAAACCATTCTTAGGACCCTATGGATGAAGCTCATCCAACTTCTATAGTTTGGACTCGAGATAGTACTGCAGCATCTGACCATCTTCGTGGGGTTCAGCCTGTCCCCACTAACCCCGACTATGAGAGAGACCCTTTTATTCCATCACCTCAAGGTGATGCTACTAATGATGAGTATTATCGCTCTATCAACCTCTTAACTCAATTGGCAACCTTCTCAATTAGAGCATAGTGCTCTGACTACTATTTCTTCTAATGCAACAAGAATTGGATAATTTATGAGGTTGAACCCTTCTATATTCTCCAATATGAAGGTTTAGGATTATCCTCAAGGATTCATTGATGAAATAAAGAAGGTCTTTCAAATCATGCATGCTTTAGAGATTGAGTCTATTGAGTTTTCTTTCTACCAATTGAAAGATGTAGCATTCCAATGGTATGAGGGGTGAGAGTTTTATAGAGGTGTAGATGGTCATCTCTCTATGTTGGAGGATTTCTCCAAGTCTTTCTTAGACCGCTTCTTTCCTCAAGAATTGAGGGAAGTGAAAGTAGAAGAGTTTGTAAACTTAAAGCAAGAGAGGATGTCCATTCAAAAGTATTCCTTAAAATTCCATTAATTGTCAGGGTATGCTCTCGAGATGGTCTCTAATATGAGGTCTAGGATGTGTAAGTTTATCTTGGGATTATCCCATGAGTTAGTCCTTGAGAGCAAGGCAGTTTTGTTGATTCAAAATATAGACATCTATAGGTTAACCATGTATATGCAATAAGTGAAAGAAGAGACAATGAAGCAAGTTGAGTTTAATGAGAGGCAAGAGAAGAAGTTTAGGTCTTTTGAGCCTAGTAGTAGAGATGGGGGTCAGTGGCTATGAAAGAAGTGGGGGAGTTTAGGTTCTTTCTCCTTGGCTAGTGCTCATACCCCCTTACCCAAAGTCATTAGGTGATAATTGGTCTAAGTTTAGTAGTGGTTTTCGGGCACAGGATGCCCGATTCTAGGCTACTGGTGCCCATTAGATTAGGCATACGCAACAAGGATTGAGACTTTTGAGACTTTTCTCCTATGATGTATATTGTTTTCTTGATCCAGGGCCTATACTTTCTTATGTGACCCCATATATGGCTGTGTATCTTGATTGTGGTCCTAAAATTCTATCAGTTCCTTTTTTTATTTCTATCCTGATAGGAGACTTTGTGATTTCTAGAAGGGTCTATAGAGGGTGTGTGGTATCTGTTGGTGGTAGAGATACTCTTGTATACTTGATAGAGTTTGACATGGTCGATTTTGATATCATTCTAGGGATGGATTAGTTGCATTTGTGTTATGCTTCCTTAGATTGTAGGACCCGTAGGGTCATGTTAGAATTCCCTAATGAGCCAATCATTATATGGGAAGATGGTTATTTGGCGCTTAAGGAAAGATTCATTTCTTATCTTAAAAGCTAAAAGTTTATTTCAAAGGGGTGTTTGTATCATTTGGTCTGAGTTAAAGATTCTAACTTGGAAGAGCATTCTCTAGAGTCTATTCCCTTGGTTAATGAATTTCTTGGTGTGTTTCTCGATGATCTTCCTGGCATTCTTCCCAATAAGGAAATTGATTTTAGGATTGATCTTGTTTCGGATACTCATCCAATTTCTATCTCTCCTTATAGAATGGCTATGACGGAGCTAAAGAAACTTAAGGAGCAATTGAAGGACCTCTTAGATAAAGGTTTTATCCATTCTAGTGTGTCTCCTTTGGGTGCTCCCATGTTGTTTGTGTGCAAGAAGGATGGAAGACTTCGTATGTGCATTGATTTTCATCAGTTGAACAAAGTTTCCATGAAGAATAAATATCCTCTTCCTAAAATCAATGATTTGTTTGATTTGTTTCATGGTGCACAGTGCTTCTCTAAGATTGAACTTAGATCAGGTTATCATTAGCTTAAAATTAGGGATGTAGATATCCCTACGACTGCCTTTAGAACCCAGTATAGTCACTATAATTTTTTTGTTATGTCTTCTGGGTTGACCAATGCCCCGGCGGCATTCATGGACTAGATGTATATGGTCTTCTATTTGTTCTTGGACATGTTTGTCATTGTTTTTATTGATGACATCCTAGTCTATTCTAAAAGTGAGGTCTATCATGTCGATCACCTCTGTGCCATGTTGTAAACCTTGAAGGATCATCATTTATATGCCTAGTTCTCCAATCGATACTCGAAACTTCTTGGGTCTAGCTAGTTACTATAGAATATTTGTAGAGAATTTCTTGACCATAGATGCCCTATTGACAAAGTTAACCTAAAAGAAGGTCATGTTCTTGTGGTCGGATGCGTGTGAGGGTCATTTTGAGAAGTTGAAAGATAAGTTGACTTTGCCTCTTGTTTTGACCCCTCTCGAAGGTAATGATGGTTTTGTAGTGTATTATGATTCTACTCATATTCGTCTTGGTTTCATTTTGATGCAACATGGCAGGGTGGTGACCTATGTTTCTAGGCAATTGAAAGTTCACATAAAAGAACTACCCTAATCACGACTTAGAGTTGTTAGTCGTGGCTTTTATATTAAAGATTTGGCGACATTATCTTTATGAGGTTCGTGTTGATATCTTTTTCAAATCTAAGAGTCGTCAATATGAATTTACTTAAAAGAAGTTGAACTTTAGGCAAAGGAGGTGGCTTGAGTTGTTGAAAAACTATGATATGAGTCTTTATTACCACCTCGATAAAGCTAATGTTGTCGTCAATGCTCTTAGTAGATTGTCCATGGAAAGTTTGGCCCATATGGATGAGGACAAGTGGGAGTTAATGAAGGACGTTCACCATTTGGATAATCTTAAAGTTTGACTTGTGTACTCCGAGCATGGTGGTGTATTTGTGATTCTAGTATCTCAGTTGTCTCTTTTTGTCGAGTTAATGAAAAAGAATGCATTGGACCCCGACTTGATGAAAACCAAGATTAATATGGGTCAACACAAAGTTAAAGATTTTAAGATTGGTGGTGATGGTATCTTGAGATACAAGGGTAGACTATGTGTTCCCAACATCGATGGATTAAGGGAAAGGGTCATGGCCTAGGCTCATGAATCCGGTTATGCTATTCACCCCAGTTCAACCAAGATGTATCATGATCTTAGAGAGTCCTTTTGCTGGGTTAATATGAAGTGAGATATGGCTAGTTATGTGGCTAAGTGTATGGTGTGCCAATAACTGAAAGTTAAGCACATGAGGCTCGGGGGCTTGTATCAAGAGATGCCATTACCCAAATAGAAGTGAGAGGCAATTAATATGGATTTCATTACCTATTTTCCTAGATCTCATAATCAATGTAATTCTATCTGGGTCATTGTTGATAGAATGACCAAGTCCGCTTACTTTTTGCCCATGAGGACTAATTACTCGATGGAAGATTATGCTATATTGTATCTTGCGAAGATCAGAAGTTTCATAGTGCTCTAGTTTTGATCATTTTAGATTTTTTTCCTCTATTTTCATCCCACTTTTGGAAGTCATTCCAAAAAGGTTGGGTACTAGAGTGTGCCTTAGTACCGTTTTCCACCTACAAATGGATGCGCAAACGAAAAGGACCATCCAACCATTGGAGGATATGTTGGAGGATTGTGTGATTGATTATGGTGGTAGTTGGGATTACCAGTTTCCTTTGATTGAGTTTGACTATAATAATAGTTTCCACTCTAGCATTAGCATGTCCCTTTTTGAGGCATTGTATACTAGGAGATATCGATCTCCTATTGGGTGTTACAAAGTTGGCGAGGGTAAGTTTCTTGCCCCCGATTTAGTTCATCAAGCCTTATGGAATATGAAGGTGATTTTTGATAGATTAAATACCACTAAAGTCACCAAAATTCCTATACGGATGTAAGGCATATACACTTAGAGTTTAGTGTTGTTGGTGATTGGGTATTCTTGAAAGTGTTTCCCATGAAGGGAGTGATGCAGTTTGGTAAGAAAGGAAAGATTAGTCCCTGGTATGCTGGTCCCTACTTGATTGTGAAGAGGGTTGGCAATATTGCCTATGAATTAGAGTTGCCTTCTAGTATGAACTCCATTCATCTGGTTTTCCATGTCTCTATGTTGTGGGAATGTGTGGGTGATCCTTCATTGGTTGTTACCTTGAGACGTTGGTATTTTTGACTCTTTGTCCAATGAGTAGATCCTGGTAAGGATCTTGGATCAGAAAGTTCACCAATTTCAAATGAAAGAGATGGCTTCGGTGATGGTTCTATAGAGAAACAAAATATTTGAGGAAGCTACGTGGGAAGCGGAGAAGACATGAAGTTCAAGTATCTGCATTTGTTTCCCTTACAGAAAACTTGTGTTGGAGGTATGTGTGAATCTCCTTACTTTGATTTATGTTTTGATAGAAAATGGGTTAAAGTCCCCAATGTGTTGAATTGGTTTGTATCTTATTAGACCATGGGTTCGAGTCCCTAATGGTTTGAAATCATGTGTTTTTTGGTTGTGATGGGTTTAATTCATGTCTTGAGTTAATTCATGTCTTTGATAGATGATGGGTTCGAGTCCCTAATCTTTGAGTTGAGAAAGTATCCTTGATAAGTTTATAGGTTGAAGTCCCTAAGTTGTGAAATGAGTTAGTTTTGATAAGCAAGGGGCTTAAGTCCCCAAGCTTTGAAATGAACAAGTGACCATAATAAATTATGGGTTTGAGTCCCAAGATAAATGAAATGAAATGGTTGTTTGATAATGATCATGATATGTGTTTTCTTGTATCCTCGTTGTGTGCTTTGTTGTAAATTGTTTAAATTTTGTTTTGATGTGAGATAATGTGTTAACTTACGTTATACTTGTCTTACCCGTCATTCGCGGATGAATGATCGAAGTGGGGTAAAATTGAAACACCTAGGTTTTGAACTATGAGAAGAACTTCTTCAGTAGGTGTCTCTGAGTTGGGTACGACTAGGGGCATGAGTCGTACCCCTTGGATATGAGTCGTATCCTTCTTCCCCTCACCTCTCGTATCCTAGGCAGTGTAGTGAGGGTTATTCAATGTCCTAGGTATAAGTGACCCCCTACTCAATCATACCAAAGGGTACAAGTCGTACCTAGTGAGTCTTGAAAATAGCCATGTTAAAGGTATGCACATAAATGCTGATACATGAGAAAAAGGTTAAAGTCCCAATGTCAACTAATGATAGTTGTGATGGCTTGAGGTTGAATTCCCTTGCCTTATGAAATGGCTTGAGTTTGAAGTCCCTTGCACATTGAAATTGCTCGAGGTTAAAGTCCCTTGCTTAAAGAAATTTCTTGAGGTTGATGTATCTCGACGAATAAAATGTCTTGCGGATAGAGTCCCTTGGCATAAGGTTAGAATTCTTTGTCTAATGAATGGGCATGAGGTTGGAGTCCCTTGCCTAGATAAATGTGTCTGTGGTTAGAGTCCGTTGTTTGAATGATTGTTTATGTGGTTAAAGTCCTTAGCTGATGAATGTGTTTCCATTGTTAAAGTCCTTTGTCTTATGGTATGTGATGGTGGTTAATGTCCTACGCCTAAATAGAATTGTTGAATTTAAGTGTGGAAGGTCAGAGTCCTCTACTTTATGTATAATGAATGAATGTTGTTAAGCCTTGATTTCTTGATTAGCATGTGATATACGTAAGGATAAGTGTGTGGATATGATTGAATATGATATATTGACTTGTTTTTGAATAATGATGCTATTTTATCCTTATCCTGGAGTTGCATGCTAGAACTCCGACTGCTAACCGTCCCCGGAAGCTATGTCCCCACGTGACATAGGGGCCAGAGCATTACCTTCTCTTCCTGTACAGTGATTAGGTGATCGAAGTTGTTCGTGCATTGACTTGGGAGTGGTAAGCTTCCTTACTTCATAAGACATTCCTTCTTGGTCACCTATCTTTAGATAGTCTTATTTTGACTTGTTTTGGCTATTATTTGGGGCTTGTCCCCATATATACATTTCAAAACATCGGTTTGTATAGAGGTATTGTGGATGACTATGGACTTGGGTATATTGGTTAGATTTGTGAATCCAATAAAGTGTTTAGACATGTTTAAGTTATGACTTCTAGCGTTATTTTCACTATCTTATTATATGGTCGGAATTCACCCGACCCTTGTAATGGATGTGACGATGGTTGGGTTGGGATATTGGGGCGACCTCCGGTTCATGTGGGCTTGAGGTGGCCCTATGACATGGCCCGGTTTAAGGGTGTTTCATGCCCAAATAACGGTCTCCAAATATTCTAAGTAGTCCAACTAACCCAAGTATTGCAATTCATATCACCAATACCTAAAACCTATCATAAATCTAACGTAATATCATAAGCATTCTATGCACTAGCTCAATCTATAAAGAGGGTGAAGCTTATCCTACTTGGACGCCGAAGAATGCTCAAAGAATTAGCTAAATCGCCAATTTTCCCTTCCGAGAAGCTTCCGCAAGATGCCACGCTATCAAAATAACATTCAACTCATCAATACTAGAATGATGATACTCTTATTGTACCAACTTCAGGTCAAAAATTACTTAAAATCCCATATGGGCCCACTTACATAAATCACATTTCCAAAGCCAACCGAATATTACCCTATGCTTAAGGAGTAATTATCCTAAAAATGGGTGAAATCCAAGATATATTGACGCTGAAATCAAGCCACCAAGTTTTAGGGATTTTGAAAAAGAAATGGGAAAATCCACCATGAATGAGAAGGAATCTTACCCCAAATTTTGAGGAGAATCGCATGATAATCGTTATTCAAGCACTCCAAATCACCCACAACCCTTAATGCTAAGGTTTCTCACTATTTAGGGTTTAACTCTCTTTGAAATGGATGAAAAACGGTCAAAAACGGGCTAAAAGAGGATATTTATACCCTTCCCGGTGTTTGGGAGTCGCCATCACGATCGCAACATATGTTGGCTGCCAAGCGAGTCTCTTTTGCGGTAATATGCATCGAGATCATGGCATATGTACCATACCAAGGGTATCACAATTGTGACCCTTGGCTCGGTATTAGAGAGTGCACCAATTATAGCTGAGACTTGGAAAAGTCTCTGCCAATACTTCAGAATTTATTCAAAATACCATGTACGCAAATGGACTATGCAATCCTATCAAATTCGACATTCTAGACTCAATAGTGCAATTGAACTCTCCATCCAAGTTTGTTTCGACTCAAAGTGGGTCCTACACCTAACCTCTATTTTCTTAACTTTTGAACTAATAGGTCAAAATGAGCTAGGGTGCCTTAGGACCCAAACTAGGAGTCTCCCTAGCCAAAAATCAACACTCTATAGCTATTGGAACTGTCAGAATTTATATATGAGATCATTTGACTAAAGTTTTAGCCTGGTGGCCATTTGGAACCAGTGAAGACTTCAAAATAGGGAATTGACTTTAAAAACCAAATGAGCTGCTCGGTAAATAAACTATCAGTCCCAAAAAGTCACTAATGACTTGAGGAAGCTATAAGAAAGTTCTGACAATGAAAATAAGTGGAAATACGAGCAATGATCTAAAAGGTCATTACAATATCCACTTCTAAAAGGACTTTCGTCTGTGAAAGTCAAGGATTAGGATCTACCAAAAGAATCAAATAAGTGATGATACAGGTCCAAATCTTGCTCTCAATATCCAAAGTAGCCTCATCTACTGGGTGGTTCCTCCACTAAACCTTAACTATAGGAATCTCCCTAGTGCACAACCGCCTGACATAACTAGCCAAAATTAGAACAAGATCTTCAATAAAGGTCGATCGCTCATCCAACTGAAATGAATCCCATCTAAGAACATGAGATGGATCTAGAATATATCACCGCAACATAGAAAAATGGAAAACCAGATGGACGACAAAAAAATAAAGTGGTAAGGCTAACTTATAAGCCACTTCACTAACTTAAGAAGAAACTCAAAAGGTCTGATATATCTGAGACTGAGCTTGCCCTTCCTCCTAAACCTCATCATACCCATCATGGGTGACACATGGAGGAATAATTGATAAACAACTCCGAATCTCAAGGTACGAAGCCTATGGTATGCATGGGCATTCTTCTTACTCTGAGCTGCTCTCAACTTATCTTGAATCACCTTGACTCTATCTTGTTAGCCTACTAAAGAAATGTTTTAATAATGACAAACTAGCAGGTGGATCTTTCACTATTGGAAATTACCCCTATGGTGACGGTTCAAAAAATATCATGATAGATATAAAAACTATTGTGATAGAGCTACCACAATGGTTTGGCATGCATTGCATAAGTGAGCATTGCAATTGATGTATCGCAACGACTTTTGCGACAGTTATAACAACCGTTGCAATAGGTCTATCTATTGCAACTATTATTTTTGACTCCTATTGGGACGCTTCATATTGTCTATAGCAATGGTTAAGAACGTTGAAATAGACTATATTGCAATGACAGAAAAGTGTTGCAATAACTCTAGTGCATTAATTTTTCAATATCTACTACAACGGTTATTAATCTTTTGCAATGATTTATAACTATCTATTGCAATGCTTTTTGACACCTATTGTAAAGGTTTTCAAGTCTTTTGCAACATTTTTGTTCTACCTATTGCAAAAGTTTTTGCCACCTATTGCAACCACTTTCAATACCAATTGCCAATTTAGATGAATATATTAATATTTTTATATATATATATACACACATCACAACAAAATCTTTCATAAATAATAATCCAAACTAAAATTTTATGCAACAAACTAGTAATCTAAATGCAAAAGCAAAATGTATAAAGTCAAATGATCATTAGTTTTCCTATATAGTATTAAGTACGAGTGGCAGTAAGTTTCACTAAATTCAATATCAAAAAGATCAATATTAAAGCATCTATCAACAATTCAAAATTTTTCTCAAGTAAGGTAAATTTCTCCATCACTTTTTTCATCTCCTTCTTCATTTTACACACCTATAAAAAGAGAATAAATAGGCTTAATTAGCACTTAAATGACAACATATTTAAAAATCAAACTTGTAACTCCAAATTGTAGATCTCATATTCTGGTCAACATGTGACTCCAAATATTTATAAAGTAGCCAAGTAGACTATAGATTTCTATGAATATGGAACATCATACCAAAAAATTAGGATCTCTTTACAGAACGAACGCATCTAAATCCTTATGAATTTTCTAAGTAAATTAAATATTCCCTGGCTTCCGGAGTATATCATAAACCATACTCTTGAGAGTTTTGCAATTCAGAAACTAACTGAATTAGAAATGCTTTAGACCCTCATTCCCCATCCATAAAGCAATGGCAGCCCTGGCCCAACGTGGGAGGGGGTAAAAAGAAAATTATGGTTTCAAATTCTTTCACCAGTTTTCAACTACTCATTTGAACTTTAATCCCTTATTCAGTTCAATACCATTCTTTTTTTTTCCAGTATTATTTGCGGAAAGATGGCACTAAGATAGTGACATAAAATGCACAACTTCATCAGTCCACTAATTTTTTAGTCATCCTTCTCTTTAAGGAAGTTGAGTTTCAAAAGATGGGCATTTCAAAATTCAAAATGCCAATTATTGGATAATTTCCTGCCAAAAGACCCGTTTTTTAGATAATGCCATAGTAACGCACCTTAGCAATTACTGGTAATAAACTATATCAATATCAGTCTTGTCCTTATACCAGCCAGCTTGAGTATGCGATGTAGAATATATATAAATCCTGACACTGCTACATATCAGTAGACAAGTAAAACAGGGGAAGAGATATTAGTTAATTTGGCTAAATAATTCAAAGTTTCTATAATTATTTGTAAGAAATAACACATAAATATGACCCTAAACTTGACACCAAATTATAACTTTGACCTTAAACTTTGATAGTGCACAAATAGGACCTTTAACTATTATAAACCTGAACAAATATGACCTCCGATTTTTCAACCTCCATGCGTGAGTTTCACTTGAGCCTGCGTGGATATGCAATCCAATCATATGGTGCCATGTCATTAAAAGGGCTGACTGGAAGGACTTTTGACCTGGAACTTAAAACGACATCGTTTTACTTCTATAAGTTAAAACGACGTCATTTTGCTTATTATTATTATTATTCTACTACTACTGTTTCTACATATTACGTACTACTAATGTTTCTATCAATATAACACTACTACTACGACTAATTATTATTATTATTATTAATAACAATATTTTAACAAAATTTTCATCTTAATAACGTTTTATTAATAATATTTTAATAACGTTAGTTTAATATACTATTACTACTGCCCTTACTAACATTTTCTTAATAATATTTTAATAACATTAATTTAATATACGACTACCGCCCTTAACAACCTTTTATTAATAACATTTTAATAACATTAACTTAATGTACTACTACTACTGCCCTTAATAACATTTTAATAGTGTTTTATGAATAACATTTTAGTAACGTTAATTTAATAACATTTTAATAACATTAATTTAATAATGTGTTAATAACGTTAATTTAATAACATTAATTTAATAACTTTAATTTAATAACATTTTATTAAAACTATAATTTTTTATTTATTATTAGTATAGTTTCATCTTTGAACTAAAAATAATAAAAAAATAATAGTGAAAAGTCATTTAAATATATAAAAAGGAATTAGTAAGGGCATAATAGTCATTTTATCCTCTTTTTAATGTTGGAATGCTCAAATTTTTAGCCCGATGCAAGTAGTTTCGCGTGTATAACACGCGTTTTGCCACATAGGATCGGAGTTCATATTTGTATAGTTTTGAATAGTTAAAGGTCATATTTGTGCACTATTAAAGTTTAAAATCAAAGTTATAATTTGGAGTCATGTTTAGGGTCATATTTATGTATTATGCATATTTGTAAATATAGGACACCACATAATTCAATATTACTAAACATGTATACTAGTTTTTTCTACTATTAACTTGACGTAATAACTTGACTGAACATGTAATAAGTTGGACTCAATTATACCACTTAACAGTGAGCCTTTTGAGCCAAATCCAAATTGTAATGGCAAAAAGAGAACTTCGGAGGGTATTCTCATACAAGTAGTGCGGAAGAGTGATCATTCAAGTAATCTGAGAGAGCTAGATGTCATAGATCGACTTCAAAATGCTTTTGATATTCAATGTAATTACAAACGTCATGGGATCTTAATGCTAAGCTAGTGTTGTGATTCTCTGAAGAAGTTGTCCTAGATAGGAAAACTTGACATTTCACAAAAGTATCACAGAAGGCTAAAAGGGCAAGTCATTTGAGCAGAGGATGAAAGAAGAAGGAAAATATTCTCAAGTCAAGGACCAAGTTTCATAAGATCACCAATCCAAATATGCTAAAAAAGATTTCTAAATCTAATTTCCGTCTACATCACACCCTTAAGAGATTGACAAGATAACATGGTCTTTTCATTTGGTTTCATGACCTGTAATGTATTGTAGCAAAAAATTATATTTAATAGGAGAAATTATATTTTCATAGGTCTTTGACCATGATTTTCATTATATATGTGGTGTTGGTTGATTTAAATGTGAAATGAACCAACCAGCATAGTCGTACAGGTGAGTTATGGGAAAGGTGGTGTGTACACAGACGACCTTACTCTATCTATATGGGGTAGAAAATTTGTTCCCAATAAACTTGAGGAACTAACTACATACAACAAAACTACACGAAGAAGGATCATAAAACCCAAAGAGGATCCACTTCATTCCTTTTTTTATTGTTTTCAGTGATTCACTTTATTTTTACACAACATAAAGGTTGATGCTCGGTGCTATAGAAAAAATATTTGAGAAATACAGATTTGTGTCATGATACATACTATATTTTTTATTCAAAAGTGAATTTATACAAAGATCACAAATAAAAGTTGTCCAAAATATGGACATTCTTCAACAAATTCTTCGAAGAGCGGCCAACCTCTTCTCAAGTTCCTCAACATCGGCAGTCTGTCAGAACTACATTCACATATATAGGAGACTTGTAGCAAACTTTATTTTCCCAGAAGAACTAGGAGAGATCTCCTTAGGAGTCATTCATATTAACTTTATGTCTAAAAGAATATATATTATTAGGGTGGAGGAATTCTACATTGTCTCAGTACTTGTAGCAGGAATCAGAACAAAACAACTGTGTGATCAGAAATGTAAAACCAGAGAATAGAAAGGAAGTATCCTTGAGAATTGACTCTTGATAGTTTGATATGGAAATGAAGAAGAAACGTTGCTCGACACATGTAGACATACAAAAATCCGACTTAATATATACAAAAATCTAAGTCTGACGATATGTGGTATAAAACAGTTGCCACATATCTAGAAGGCACAATATTTTCGACTTTGTTAGATGCAATTTGACCTTTTGAATCTAAGAACAACTGGCAAATAAAAATCAATAATGAATAAACCAACTTTTAAACAAAACTAAAGCTGAGGAAATCAACCGATCGTATGCTCAACTATCCTAAATCCAAATCTTACCTGTAGTGCAATGGCCATAACAAGCTCGTCCAGTACCTAAAAATGAAAACCCAAATTAGAATAGATGAGCAGGACAATACAATTAGGAAACAAACTAGCTGTGTGATGAATAATGAATAACTGAGCCTGGTTTGTAAGCTCCTTAGTTTCTTCTTCAGCTTTATCTTTATCTAAAGTCTTATCAATGGTCTCCAATATTATCTCCATCTATAATAATTGAGATATTTTCATCAGTATGTTTAGGCTGAACCTTAAGAATTTTCTTAGTTTCATTCAAGACGTTTCATTTGCCTATAATTACCAAAAATTCATAGAATGAAGTAAAAGTAAATAACAAGATAGGTTAATGTGCTTACTATCATGTCCAACTATGATGAGTGCTTCTAGAATATGCTGATCACTTTGACTTGTTCAGCTGAGAAGTAAACATAAAGAGTAAACCAATTAAAGGGATTTACACCTTAATAATGATGGTTTATCTTTTGTAGCATAGACCTAAATGCTAGCACAACACAAACAAATATTTTAAATTTGTTATGATGATTTAAAAGAAAAAGGGGAAAGAAAGTTCAAAAACATAACCAGTACCTTGTTCATGGCATTCATCACTTTATTTGCGCCTTTCATTTTTAGTAGACATAGATGTGCTAACATATAGCGCCTACAGAAGAGAAAAGAAGTCATGTAAGGTTTCACTAATATTTTTAATTGCTTGATCATAAGCAATAATAATCTAGAAAAAATATTGACCTGTGTATGAGTTGCTACACATCTAATGAGCACGACAACCTTGTAAATTTACAATTTGTTACCACAGGTGCATAAGTTTATGAGCTAGAATTTTTCTGGTAGCCTGATAGTCAAGGTGTAGCCCTGCAGGTTACAAACAGTGCCTGAAATCGAGATATAGCAAAAATGTGAATACATTGACACAAATGCTAAAGAACTTCACAAAAAAATTCAAATTAAGAACTGCAAAAAATATGTCCTAAATTCACACTAACTATAAGTGAAAAGCTTTAACTTGAATTAACCAAGGAACAATTGTTATACGTTATAGTAAATCAGTCCATCATATCCAATCACCTAGCAAAGAGCTGTCGAATTTCGAAGAGATCATCACAAGAAAAAGAGGTACCCATCCTTTTCTGCCTATTTCCCTACTGCTTCAACCCCACACCCTACTACAGCAAGAAAGGGAAACATGGGCAAAGAGTATATTTATTCTCTTTCTTGTGGATAAATAGTAGCATTCTTGTTTCTTGTGAAACCTTTCCAGAAAAAGGCAAATTCCTACAAGCTGACTTATTCAATTCTTCACATAATTACTGTAGCCAAATGATTAGGTAACCTACTGCGAAATATGTAATGTAACGGTATAAAGATCTCTGCAGGAGATAAATGCTTACAGAGTAATATTTAGGACCTAAAATCTATGGTTTTGCATACAGATGTCTCTCATGAACAATCAAAATTTATACAATTGACTGACTATTATTTCCATCAGTGAAGCAATTGCTAGCTAATTCCCAAAGCTATAAGAAGAAATCATCACTTACCTGGAATCTCCCAAAAATTATTGCCACACCCATGTCGGAAACTAACCTTAAAATTACTAAATTAAAGAAGAAAACCCCAAATTTGAGTGTTGAATCAAATTTCTGTGGAGTAGTGGAGAAGCTGATTTGTGGTCGGAGCACTGGTAGTTGATTTGTGGTCAGAGCATGTGCTGGTGGTCGATTTGTGGTCGAAGCATGCACTGGTGGTTTATTTTATGGTCGGACCTAACTAGTGGTGATTGTGATCGGACAGTACTGGTGGTGCGGTCAGAGCGTACTAGCCGGTGGTGAGATTGTGGATGAGAGTACTGCGGTAAAATAACTAATACTAGTTTATCACTCTTATATATCAATATATTCAAATATTTTAATATTTTTTTTTAATTTTTTTATATATTTCTTTTATTTTTAGGAGGGAATAAATCATAACCGTTGTAATAGTTTTTTTTTTTGTCCATAAAGTATTGCCATAGGTGACTTTATGGAAACAGTTCAAGAAACCATTACTAAAAGGCACTCTATTGCAATGGTTATCTAATAATAGCAATGGTTATAGAAAAAATAATTCTACTGAGACAATTTTTTTTGCAATGGTTCCAACCGTTGCAATAGACTCTCTATAGCAACGCTTTTGGAACTGTCACCAAAAAGTCTGTTGCAATAGGGGTAATTTCTAGTAGATTTGCTAGATAAAAGATGAAAGATACTGGACGATTGATAATTGTGAAAGAATAAAAGAATAAATTAAGGAAGCCGGCTCCAAGAATAGAAAGATATCTAATCATAAGAATCACGACAATGACACTCAAACAGTGTGGCAAGAAAATCAATCAAACATCTTAGAAATGGATGTAGAATTACAATCCCAGAATCATGACAGACTTGATAAATTAGGATATCAATCAGGAGAAAAAGCAAAAGGAAGAAAGGCTACAATCATCACATAGACATCAATCTATACAAGACTAAAAGAAAAGAATAAATCATGAACATATCTAATATGTGTGTGATCCAAAGCCGCATATGGGCATATCTGATATAGACATATCAAACGACTACATTCCTCAATAAAGGAATCAATTTAAATCCTTAATTGAGAAGAAATATCTTGGGTTTCCTTATGAAGAGTAGTAGTCGAAGACTATAAAAGGTTAAGACTGCAGATAGACACAGGTCACTCAACTTCAAGGAGAAAATTCAAAGTGTCTCATTCTTAGTCTTACAAGGCTCAGTAACTTTTAGTTTACAATTGTTATATAAAGAGTAGGATTGAGTTAACTTTGTAACATCAACTGAAGCTGTGTCACATGATCTAAAATACAAAATAAGTCTTCAGAACTTGCTTCCTATTATTGTACTCGTACCCAATATTCAACAATCTAAGAAAACTGTGAAACCCAAGTGGACTAGAAGTTGGCACCACATTGTTGTTCCTAACCAGGATAAATCTTTGTGTTGTTACATTACGTTCTATTATTTATGTGCTTAATTGTTTAAATCTTATCTGGTTGTGAATTGCACTAATCTATAGGCGAGTCGACTGTGACGAGGCAGTAGTTGACTCACAAAAGAAAATTTCAATTTACCCACTTATTGAATTTCAATTAGTATCAGAGCGAGGTCTCACCCACTTCATTTCTTAACCGCAAGTGAGCAAAGATCAAATGGGAAATTATTAGATTCCCGGTGCTCTTCCCCAGGATGGTCACTACTCTACAAGACCACCATACTTTAATGGGAAATAGTCTCTTACTGGAAAAATAGGTTCAGAATTGTTATCCAATCAAATGACTTAGAAGCCTAAGTTGTTATCATTAAGGGTTTAAAGCCAATTTCGGGACTTAAAGAGAAGTCAAAGGACAAAGACATGGAATTTAACAATATTTACTTAGAAGACCTTGAAAGCTATGAGGTCACTAAAGAATAACAAGAGATAATTCAAACTAATGCACATGATGTAAGTTTACTTTTGTGCGCAGTTAGCGAGAAAGAATATGATAAGATATCAATTTGTGAAACCACAAAAGAAATATGGGACAAATTGGAGGTAGCCTATGAAGGAACAACCACGGTAAAGAAGTCAAAGACTGCTGCACTGGTCAATGAATATGTGCTATTCAGAATGGAAGAAAATGAGTACATTGAAATAATGTTTGCCAGATTTAGTAAAATCATCTACGAATTAAAATCACTGGGGATGATCTATCCACACAGCCAGCAAGTCTAGAATTTGGTTTGAAATCTCCAAAAGACTTGGGAAACCAAGGCTACTATTCTAGAAGATGGAGATCTTCACAACATGAAATATGATGAACTACGTGGTAACCTTATTGAATATGAGAAAAATTATATCAACAGGATTCACAAGGATGAAAAGAAGAAACCGGTAGCCTTCAACGCTGCTCCAACTAGAAGGAAGGACATTTTGGAAGATGCTGATAGAGAAAGAATGGACCTTATCAACCATGGGGTAAGATAGATCATGAGATAGAGACTACAAAGATCCCAACGAGGCAAAAATAATAACTCTACTAAAAATGATGATCTCTGTTACTACTGTGGAAGACCTGGTCATTTCAAATTCTTGGAGTCTAGAGTGATGAAGATGAAATCGAATAAGAAGTAGAAGATGCCAATATATTCTTCATGGCAATATATTGAACTAGTGAGGTAAGACTACACGATTATCACAACTGTAATACTCTTGAATCCAACTTAGATATAATAACCAATGATCTTCAAAAAGTCATAAATTAATATAATAAACTAACTCAAGAGAAAAAGGGTTGTCAAGATTGATTTAAACAAAAACTCAAAGAGGAACGTCGAAATTGGCAAATAGAAATAGAAGCATATCAAATTGAAATTGACCTACTTCATGACGCAAAAATAAAATTGAGTAGTTTTAGGAATTCCCCAAGCCATAGTTTTGTAAGGTTAAATTCATTGAAAAACTATTCGACCTCCTCATCAGGGTCGTTTAAATCTGCTAAAACCTTTTTCTCCTCTCGAGGACCCATTTGTTTTATCTGTGGACAATGAGGGCATAAATCCTACAGCTGTAGGCATAAGCCTAAAAGAATGTGGATTTTGAAGCCTAAAGGAAGCACAACTAACTCACAAGGACCCAAGAACACTTAGGCACCGAAGCAAAAATAATCTCCTTGTTTTGTAGGAACATGTTCACAAAATTTATAAAAAAGAGGTATTAATAGAGGATGTTCCAGAAGTATCGCCAGAAAAATAGGAATCTCCTTTGTGTTAGAACATTAAGATGGAAAGGTAGTCAGATTCAGCGACAACGCTAGAGGCAATGTCACTAGAGTCGACCATACACCTCTCAAGGTCGACTATTGCATCTGAAATGATGAACATAAATGAAGTCAGGTTCTATCTAAGAGAGTATTGGCCTCAAGAAAGTCTCTGACAAGGTCAGAATCAATACAGATTATATTTATTAGTTGTTTCCCTCAAATGTTTTAAGCTGCCTCATATGGCCCTATTTAAGAAAAAAATTGTTATGTCCAAAATCTTTTTTTATAATTGAATATCTTTTAAAAAGGGGTTAATTTTTATAAAATTAAAAGTCCATATTTTATTATTCTTGATAATTACTTCCTTGTATGAAAATTTTTCTTGCTAGCCTGATAGAAGTTTTTGGCCACATGGGAAACTTATAAGTCCTTGACTTAGCCTGAAGCAAGCCCTAGTTGACTCGTTAACAACCGAAGTTGTATACACAATCATTGGGGTCTTCCATACTTAAATCTTGTGAGCTATGTGTCATAAACTTGGTATAAATGTGTCCTAAAAATCTATGCTCGTTATGTGTAGCATCTTCCATGATCTTAGTCTACTTATTTATGCTAAAGCTTCATTTCATTTGAAATTTGGTAATAAGTGGTAATTTTATTCTACTGACTCTGAAAATCGCTAGTAGTTCTTTTTGTTTTTTTAAGGAATGATTTTGTCTTTCAAAAAGTTCATATAATATATTGTTAAGGATTTTGTTTTAGAAAAACTCGGTATTATATATTTTGCCAAAATCTCTAAGATTTTCAAAAGGCTTATTTTTGGCACAAAAATTGTCAACTTCATCCTGACCCCCATCCTTTCCTTTCAAATTCCCTCTTTACATGCCACCTTTTTCTCTTTGTTCATCATTACCTTCTCTGCACCCTCTCACTTCCCAACACTCCTTTGCCTTCTCATATTCTACCCTAACCCTAGTTTTTCTCTCTTAATCTCTCTCTTTCTTTCCCCTTTTCCCTTTTTATACTTTTTTTATACTCATCCATCCCTATCTTCTCTACTATGACAAAAACCCATTCAATGACTAATCTGACCAAAACTTCCCCTAATCAAAACTTCCCCTAATCAAAACTCCTCCATCTTTGACCCTGTCATTCTCTCTAAATCCTCCAAGGAAGATTTTTCTTACTCTATCCAAAAAATTGTGTCCAAAAAATGTACCACTTCTAGTACCATGTCATCCTCGAACAAAAAGAGACCCTCTTCTCAAGAATTTCTGTCTCTAGAGCACATGCATAAGTTCTGAACTCTCAGTCACAAGGAGAAGTTTCTCACCTTCAAGAATCGCTCTATTATTTCTGGATGAGTTATTAATCTCTCTCACCTTAAGGAATCCCACTGTAATATCAATCACATTCTCAAAGCTCAAAACTTGTCGATGATGTTTTGCCTAAAAGGCCTAGAAGATTTTAAAGATCCCATCCGTATGTTTTTCACCAATCTTTACCTTTCAAACCTGAAAGCAGGGAACTGAAGACCTTGGTTCTTAGTACTCATATTATTCTACACTACTTCTTATTTGAGAAAGTTTTCGACACCAAATTCTCAAGTATTGTCCTTTTCATGAACGGAACCTGGACAGAGAATTTTGAAGCAAGTTTCGATAAAGCAACGAAGGTGTCTTAGATCATGACTTAATCAACACTTTTTTTGGTCATCTGTCCCTCAGTTTCTGCAATAGGATTTTGGTTCATATCATTGCAACCACTTTGATTCCTTGGAAGAGATCTCTTAATAATGTTACTTGTAGAGATGTATTTGTTTCTACTGTTTGCTCAAAAAATACAAAATCAACTAAAGCGCCTGGATTCATGAATACAAGATAGAAAGTGCAGTTGATTCCCATTCATCGACAAGTCTACCCCACTGTCTGCTCATCACTCGAATTCTTCTTCACTATGTAATTGAACTTTTAGCCTATCCAGTGGTAGAATTCTCTACCACCTATGATTCAAAGACCTTTGAAAGCATGGGCTACGTTTCGATTGAAAAAGAATGGTGTATAAAAGAGTCTGTCAAAGGACAAACTAATACATCCATCATAAGTAAATTTCTGCCTAATTCCATGTCCTCTGTAGATAAGAAAATTGAAGAACTCAAGAGCAGGAATAGCCAACATTAAGGAATTAACTCCCAAAAAACTATAGCAGGGAAAAGATACAGGTACTGACATAGGCAAAGTGCGACTCTCTCTTGATAGTTTCAAATAGGAAAGAGTGAGACTGTTTAACAAAATGTTCTCTCAAGTTGAGTCCATCAAGTCTGAATCCTCCTCATCCAATGAACTTGCCATCTCCATTCAGAACTCTTACTCCAACTTCACCAAAAGTGTTGAGAAATCTTATGATCGCTTCTACTCTAACATGTAAAACAATCTAACTTATTTTCTTGCCAAACGATGTTAAACTCTTTTATTCAAAAAGGGGTCTGTCCCTATTCGTACTCTAGCCTATATAAAGTCACTACCTACTCCTTCTCTAGTATTTTGTGTTTTGTGTCTTGTTATTTCATTGTTGTGTTGTATTTTTGCTCTATCGTTTTTCTTATTAGATGGATGGGTATATTCATTTTGCTTTGTTGTGTGTTTGCTCTATCCTTTTTAATTATGTCAAAAAGGGGAGAAAATATGCATCAGTTAAAAAGACATGGGAAGAACATGACAAGGAAAGTAAGTCAACTATCATCACATTAGAGTCAACAACAACCACCAAGACAGAAATTCAGGGGGAGCTATCCATCTATATTAATAGGGAAGTCAACTGATGTTTAAGTTTGTCATTATCAAAAAGAGGGAGATTCTTAGCCTCCTAAGGAAATGTTTTAATAATGACAAACTAATAGGTGGATCATTGTAGGACAAAAGATGCAAGATACTGTAAGATCGATGATTGTGAAAGAATAAAAGAAGCAAGTAAGGAAGACGATCCAATGAATGGAAAGATATCCAATCATAAGGACCATGGTAACGACACTCAAACAACGTGGCATGAAAATCAATCAAATATCTCAAAAATTGAAGGATAATCAATATGCCAGAATCATGGCAGACTACATAAATCAGGAGATCAATCAAGAAAAAAAGCAAAGGAAGGAAGGCTATAATCATCACATTAACATCAATCTATACAAGACTAAAAGGATAGAATAGATCAAACATGTGATCCAAAGTAATATATGGACATATCTGATAAAGACATATCAAATGGCTACATTCCTTAATCAAGTAATTAATTTAAATCCTTGATCAAGAAGAAATATCATGGGTTTCCTTATGAAGAGTAGCAACCAAAGACTATAAAAGCTGAAGACTGAAGACAGACACGGGTCATGCAACTTTAAGGAGAAAATTCAAAGTGTCTCGTTCTTAGTCTTACAAAGCTCTGTAACTTTTAGTTTACAATTGTTATGTAAAGAGGAGGATCAATTGAACGTTGTAATATCAACTAAAGCCATGTTACAAAATCTGAAGAGAAAAATAAGTTTTCAGAACTTGCTTCCTATCATTGTACTCATACCCAACATTCAATGATCTAAGGAAACTTTAAAACCCAAGGGGACTTGAAGTAGGTACCACATTGGTGTTCTAAACTAGGATAAATCTTTGTGTTATTACTTTATGTTCTATTATTTACGTGCTTAATTGTTTAAATCTAATTTGTTTGTGAAATGCACTGATCTATAGGCAAGTTGACTGTGAAGAGTAAGTAGCCAACTCACACAAGAAAATTTCAATTCACCCTCCTCTCTTGAATTTCATATCTAACGACTCCTAAAGTAAGTCAGTACCAAGGGGTCTAATCACTAAAGTATCAACCCATGAAATTGGGGAACTACATTGTCTACTATACATAGCCTCAAAAGGCGCCATCTCAATACTATAATGATAATTTTTGTTATATGCAAACTTTGATAAGGCTAAGTGCTCCTCTTATTGACCTCCAATATCTATAACACATGCTCAAAGCATATCCTCAAGAACATGAATAGTCTGCTCCGACTGGCCATTGGTTTAGGGATGGAAGGATGTACTAAGATCCAACTCGAGTACCTAAATACTCCTGAAAAGACCTTCAAAAACTAGAAGTGAACACAAAACCTCGATCTGAAATGGTAGATATGGGCAGACCATGCAAATTGATTATCTCACACACATAGATATAGGCTAACCTCTTAGCACTGAAGGACATCAGAATAAGAATAAAATATACTGACTTTTTCAATCAATCACAATGACCTGCATATCTTCGAATGCACAGGATGTGTGTGGCAAACCACAAATGAAGTCCATAGTGATCTGCTTCCATTTCCACTCGAGAATAGGTAATCTTTAAGTCAAACCACCCAATCATTGATGCTCGACTTTTACATACTAACAACATAGGCAATGAGACACAAATTCCACTTTATCTCTCTTTATGCCACCCCACCAATAATGCTATCTCAACTCTCTATACATCTTAGTTATACTCGAATTAATAGAATATGTAGAGATATGAGCCTCGTGTAAAATCAATCCATTTAAATCATCGATCTTTGTGATACAAATAGGTCTAAAAATATGAAGACATCCTCAAAATCTATGGTAGACATCTTGGATGCACCGCTCAACACCTGATCACAGAGGATAACAAGTCTATTATCCATAAACTTATGATCTTGAATATGCTCAAATAGTGAGGACCTCACCTCAACACTAACAAAAATCCTCCTAGGGTATGAAATGTCAATTAAAACCATCATGTTAGCTAGGGACTTAATGTTCCATGCTAACGACATTCTAGAAAATAAAACACAAGTCAAGCTACCCATACTCATGACCTTCTGACTCACAGTATTTTTTACCATACTCGACTTTCTTGGATGATACAAGATAGATATATCATAATCCTTAAGAAAGTCCATCCATCTACGTTGCCTAGCATTGAGCTCTCTTTGGGTCATATGATGCTGAAGACTGCAATGATCAATGAAAATCTCACAATGCATGCCAAAAGATAATTTCTCTAAATCTTAAGCATGAAAACTACCCCACTAACTCCAAATCATGGGTGGGGCAGTTGTGCTTATGCACCTTAAGCTACCTTGAAACATAATCAATAACATAACCCCTGATACATCAATACACAACCCAAGCCAATACCAAAAACATCATAATTCAAAGTGAATCCTTTATCCTCATCAAGAAAGCCAGAATAGGAACTAAAGTGAGAAACTCCTTGAGCTTACCAAAGTTCAAGTCATACTTCTCGAACTATTGGAAAGGAACCTCCTTCTGAGTCAATCTGGTCCTAGGCTCTTAAATAAAAGAAAAAACCTTAACAAATCACCTATAATAACTAGCAAAGCCAATAAAGCTACGAACCTCAGTCGAAGATGTAGGTCTGGCTTAGTCATAAATAGCCTCAATCTTTGATGGGTAAGGAATGTCACCAACTTCAACCAAAACTCACACTTAGAAAACTTTAAAAAAACATAGTATCTCTTAAGGTCTAGAGCACAATACTCAAATATTGGAGATACTCCTCTTCACTCCTTAAATACATAAGAAAGTCATTAATGAACATAATTATCAAGAAATCCAAATAATTCCTCAGCACTTGGTTCTTTAAATCCTTAAATGTGGTTGGGGCATTAGTAAACCCAAAAGACGTTATCCTAAAGGCTGCCTTTGGGATATTATTGGCCCAAATCCTTAACTGAAGGTAACCAGACCTCAAATCAATCTTAGTAAATATCGCTACACCCTAAAGATGGTCAAACAAGTTTTTAGTGCGAGGCATAAGATAACAACTCTTCACCATTATCTTATTAATCTCTCTATAACTAATACACATCCACATAAAGCTATCATTATTCTTCAAATAAAATAACATAGGAGCTCCCTAAGGTGACATACTCAGTCTAATGAAGCCCTTATAATGATGATCCTGGAGCTGACAATTTAGCTCCTTAAGCTTGGCAAGAGCTATTTGTAAGGTTCCATAGAAATTGGTTAGGTGATAGGATCAAGATCAATAACAAACTCAATCTCATAGGTAGGAGGGATACCATGTAGATCATTAGGAAAAACATTTGAAAACTCATGAACTACAGGAACAGAGTTAAGCACCAGACTCTCCATAAACATAGGCGAGATAAGACTCGCAGCCCCTAGAAATAAGTCTCCTAGAATGAAAATAAGAAATAATCCCCATTGGCTCCTGCTAACAACTTTCTTCCATACAACTGGGGGTATGTCGGGCATGGCTAAGGTAATGGTCCTTACAAAATAATCCATGACCACATGATAGTGGGGTGAAAAGTCCATGCTCAGAATTACATCAAAATCCATAATATCTAATATAATAAGATAAATATTAGTGTCAATATCTCTAATAGTCACAACATAGGATCTGACCACCCGATCCACTACCAAAGAATCACCCATAACAGTAGATACATATAATGGCACAAATAATAAAACCTAAGATAACTCTAATCACATAGCATAATAAGAAGATATATAAGAATAAGTGGATCCCAAATCAAATAAAGCAAGGGATAACTGATGTCATACAAGAATCATACCTGTTAAAAAAATATTTGAATACTTAGCATCAGGACTAGCAAGTATTGCATACAATTGACCATGCTCATCACCTGGATATGATCTTGATCGATTACCTCTCATACCTACCTCAGAACCTTTATGAGTACCCTAGGAACCAATCTTATAACAATATAAACCATCTCTAGTTGAGGGATAAATTACTTTAACAAGAGAAACACTCTGAGCTATGATAACAATCACCCCATGACTAAGGCACTATCATGAGTAATGACCAAAAGCTCCACCACTATAGCATGCCACATGAGTTAAACTAGAACTAGAAGATCCAACTGACCCAGAATAACCACCATGACTAGAATAACCAAAAGATGAATGCTTTGAAGAATGGTCACTACCCTAAATAGGCAATTACTAACACAATATTAACCTCCATTAGTATTCTAGATCACTACCAAAATTGGTCTACTAAGCTAACTATGAGGCTAATATAACTGAATTTGGAGGCTATCTAACCTAAAACCACTACCTATGAACTGATAACTACTATCACTCCCATTGAAACTACCCTAATATCGATGCATCTTATCGCTTTCCCTTGGGCCTCACGACGTATCAACTCTATAACCTGAGCATGATCAAAAATCTCAACAAAAGACCTAACTAAAGCCACCAAACTCTAGACATGCAAAGGGGAAGTTTCAATCCTCGAATAAGGAAACAAACTCTCTCATACTTAATATCTAGAATAGAAGTAGCATCACTAGCCAATTCATAAAAACGAGCCTCATAATCTACCAATATCATGGAGCCCTACTCTAATCTAGATAACTGATCCCTCAAATTATTCCTAAGGCTATGAGGTGATCTGCAGTGGATTTATGCACCCTAGTGTTGTTGGCCTAGCTTATTTAGCCTTGTTTTGAGGACTTCTTATATGCTTAGTGAGTCAATGATGATATAATTGAGCATATAAGTGTCTAAGTATTTTATTACAATGTTCATGTTGTCTTTCAAAAATTTTATACTTAAATTGGTCACTTAGAGTTCAAATGTAGAAACTAGTGTTACTGGCTTTAGCTAGGTGTTTGTCTAGTTGATCTCGATGGATTCTATTATGTTTGATGAGTTCCTAATGGTATTATTGTGTAATTACGTATGGAAAAACTTGTTTATAATTTTGAAGGGTCAATTGAATCAATCCAAGAGTCAACATAATAAGTTAAAGATCAACGTGGGTAAGCCTAGTCTTAGCTCGATTTTCTAGCTCACGGTTCTTGATATTGTGTTGTTTTGAGATCTAATTCATTGTTTTGATGATATAGGATTCTGAGTTGATTATGATGATATATGAATGATATAAAATGTGTAAATCAAGGGGAAAAAATATCACAAGGCTGGGAATAGATCAACAGGAAGCACAAGACATAACTTGACATAAAATGAACACTTTGGATGTCACCAGCGCGTGTAGGACCATATAAAGTCTATGTGGTGCGTGATATGAATAATCAGCTTCCTAATGGACCCAAAAAAATGTAACCTTGTGATGAGCCAATGGCGCGATCCCCATCCCAGCGGAATGACCCTCGCAACGCACCCCTTGTTCCACTAACAGCAAAAAGCCTTGTCCTATGAATAGGACACTTAAACTTGTTTTCATTAACCTTTAAAGACTTTGAAACTTGGAGAGTGGATGTAAAACACTTTAATTAGGGTTTTTATTTCCTTACTTTAACTTTTTAATTGATTTTGTCATGTTTTTATTCATCTTGATTATGATTATGTCCATGAGTGGCTAAAAGCCCCCTTTCCGGGGTTAAGGCCAAGAACATGTTTAGTTTCACTTTGAATTGAGTTTGTTTGGGTTTATTATCATATTTGGTTGTTTTTTATCCTGGTCATTACTATTATAAGGATTCACGACCCTTAGAATACATATATTATTGACCTTGTGAACTCAGGAGGGGGAATTAGAAGATAGAATATAGAGATGAACAGAGTAAGGTTCTTATTCTTTTAAAAAATAAGGATTTTGAATTAGAGACTAGGATAGGTATATACCTAGAAACCTTAATTGGTTCACATGTAGGATGGTATCTTAATGCACTAAATAGATTATTATATCCTTACTCAATGATGTAGTTTTAATGTCCAGTTAGGTAGAAGGTTAGTGGTCGAGAGACCATGATCATATAATATACCATACAATAAACCACCAAGATAAGTAATCTAATGAATAAAGTTCATTAGCATAGTATGATTGTTCACAGTATCTTAACCTTGGGTTTTCATCTATTGCTTGTCCAAAGTGTTTACTTTTCCATATTATTTTAGTTTAGTTCTAGCTTACAAATTTTCAAAACTCTTTTGGTTAAACTGCACAACTTTAATCTCAATAGTTGAATTTGAATTAGATAGTTGTTGATACAAGTCTCTAAGGGATAAATATTTAATTTTATTTAAGGTGACTGTATTACTTAGTGAGACCATGCACATTTGTATGTGCACTTGGGTGCAATAAGTTTTTGGCGCCGTTGCCAAGGACTTTTAATTTGGTAACTATTTTTGTTTATATTTTACTTGTTAGATTTATTTGGTGATTTACACTTGGTCTTGGTGTTGAATTTGTAGTAAATAGGTTTGCATACTAGTAAGCTGGTAAGGGATAGTGAATTGGTTGAAATAAGACCCAAACCTGAGCAACACTTCCAGCAACGAAGGAGAAAATAAATTCTTCTCCCACGTATCCCACAATTTCAAGATGAACATGACAATCCTGCTCTCATGACTATAGACCAACTAGCCTGCAAAATAGTTAGAGAAGTAGCAATCCCACTTCTGATAAATTTGACCTCCCCTTTTCAGAAATCGACTGCTAGAGGTAACTTTGAGCTTAAACAGAACATGGTGCAACCTTTGATCAACAGTGGACAGTTTGCAGGGCTTTCACATAAAGATCCATATGTCTATTTGCATAACTTCTTGGAGATTAGTGACATATTTATCCCCACCGATGTGTCTACTGATTTTATTAGGCTGACACTATTCCCTTTTTCACTATTAGGGAAAGCAAAGAAGTAGTGTAACGCCGATCCAGAAGTTCAATCATAAGTTGGGATGACTTAGCCCAAAAATTCCTCATCCGATTCTTCCCATCTGGAAAGACTGTAAGACTGCACAGTGAGATTGTGTGCCTCAAACAAAAGCATATGAGAATTTTATCATGCATAGAAGAGGTTTAAAGAACTTATTTAGGACTGCTCACATCATCAATAGTCAAACGAGGTACTAGCTCACACTTTTGTTGAGCCACTTCATCATAACACAAAAAATTTTCAAGATTCAGCTACAGGTGGTCAGGCTTTGAAGTTGATGTATGATAAGCTTTATACTTTGTTGAATCAGATTATTCAACAAAATCTTGAGTGGCATTCTAACCCAAAAAGTGTGATAAAAAAAGTTTTAAGTATGTTGGATTTGGATCATTTCACTACCTTATCAACTTAGCTTACTGCTCTGCAAAATCAGATAAGCAATATAAAGTTTGGGGTTACACAGCCTACAACCACAGCTTATACAATTCAACAGACTTTAGGTTAGTGTGAGGTTTATGGCAACAATGGTCATTCTGCGAATATGTGTGCTACAAAACCTTAGTGCATGATATTTGTGGGCAATGTTAAAAGGCTGAATTATGGGAAATGCCTACAACCTAATGTGGTAGACTCAATCACTAAATCTAGCATGGAACAACCAACAACAACAATTTCAACAGCCACTGGTTCAAGAGAATCAGGCCAAAATTCAAACTGGAAATATGGAAAAGATGTTGAAACAACTTATAGCTAGTCAAGCACAGTTGGCAGTAGATATGAAAAATCAACAAGTAGAAATAAAAATTTAGCAAGTGGCTACAAGAAGTTTGTAGTTGCAAATAGGTCAGATAGTAGTAGCACAGAACACCAGGCCTTAAGGTGGTTTGCTATGTGATACTGAAAATCCTAAACAAGTATTGGCAATCACTTTGAGAAGTGGTAAGGATTAAATAAAGAACCTCCAAAGAAAACTAAAGAGGCAGATAAATATTTGATTCACTCGCAGGTATCCCAAGAAGTTGTTGAAAATTTGAGAAAGCTTGAGTAATCAAAATCTAAAGTTGTTGAATAGAAGAAGAATAGACTACCACCACCGTTCCCACAGAGTCTTAGAAAAGTAAAGGAGGATGCATGCTTCAAGAAGTTATTCGACACGTTCAAAGAGCTTTATATTAACTTTCCTTCTTTTGGATATTTTGCAAGGAATGCCCAAGTACGCTAAGTACTTAAAGAATGTGGTAACTAACAAAGTCAAGCTACAGGATGTAGAGATTGTAGCACTCACTGAAGAGTGCAACTATATAGTGATACAGAAGATGCCTAAAAAGCTCAAAGACCCAGGGAAGTTTACTTTCCTCATTCAAATTGGGAATAGTAAAGTGGTGTACACACATAGTAACTTAGGGGCAAGCATCAATTTGATTCCCCTTTATTTATTTAACACTTTGGTCTTGGGGAAGATGAGACTAAGATCAGTATAACTGCAACTGGAAAACGGGACCATAGCCTGTCCTGAAAAAGTCATAGAGGATATTCTCATTAAGGTCGGTAATTTTATAATTCTTGATGACTTTATAGTTTTAGAATTTCAGGTAGATGAAAGAGTGATAGTCATCTTGGGATATCCATTCTTGGTGATGAGAGAGGTTTTAATAGATATGAGAGAGGGTACACTCATAATGAGGCTGGATGATGAAGAGGCAATTTTCAAAGTGTATAAATCGCTTAATACATTGTCCCATAGATTTTTGCATAATTAGTGTGATTGAAGAGGATAAGTGTTGGGTAGTGGAGTTGATTTCATGAATGACCTCTTCAGACTTCCTCATTGAGCAGCCCAAGGCACAATCACCCTAACCTATCCTGATACAAATTGATGATCCTAAAAAGTTAATTATTGAGAAAGTTGTTAACCTTGGGAGTTCACACTCAAGAGGTCAAAAATGAATAAAAAGATGGCATTAAAGTGTGAGGAAGAGGATAAAAGAAAATTGATAAGTTACATATTGGGTTGTGCCATGACACTAAATCAGGGGTAGCTTTGGAGGTAATCCGAGTTAAGTTAAGTTTTTATTTTTAGTATTTTTAGTTTTTACTTTACTAGTTTTTTGTTTTTGTTGAGTCACAGGTTGATGGGAAGTTTGAGTACTAGGAAAACTGACCTAAAGAGCATGACAGAGTCTAAGTGTGGGCTCCTTGGGCTCCCTTGACGTATAAAGATACTACTAGCTAGTCCTAGAGGACTTAGGGAGTATTTCTATCTCTACTTTTAAGTATACCTTAGGGACAAAGTAGATTTTTAAGTGTGGGGTGGGGAAATTTCCATTTTTAAGAGAAATTTTAAAAAATTTTATGTTAGGAATAAGTGGGATGTTCTTTTTATGTGTCACTACATGATGCAAGTATTTGGTTGTAAAGATCATGTTGATTGTGTGAATGAAAACATTTTAGACTCCTGGACTCATGTTTATGATTCTTGTACTTGTCGGCTTAATTTGAATTCATGCTATTATTTGGTTGAGAGTCAATGATGATCCTACTTGAGTTGAGCACATGACTTGTGTGATGTGAGTTTGAAATATATTCATTATTGCATATTATGTCTAAAACTTACCTGGTGTGTGTGCAAAGCGAAATAAAGAATGTGGGTTTACGAGATGTTATAGGCATTTCTTTGATAGACAAGTTTAAACCTTCTTTACCTGCCCTTGTACATTATCCTAGTTTACCCCATTGAGCCTTTATCATATGCTATGGCAGCCTTATATTTTGTCTAATCCCTTTTGATTGGCCTTAATTTGATTCAAAATCTCCTAAGAGCTTTAGGGTAAAATTAATTGAGTGAGGAGTTTGAAAACCAAATAGGAGAAAGGTAAAATTAAATCCCAAAGTGATAGTTATTGGTGTGTAATAATTTTATGTGTTGTGGTTAGGATTTGAGTAATTTAAAGAAAACAAATTTGTTCAAATTAAATAAGTATGAATAAGAAATACTCCCACCTTATTGTATGTGAATTAGCTTAATGAGATGGGGTAAAACAAAAGATGTGTGAAGGTAGTAGAGGTGAAAGTTGGTTCTTGGAGATTGGTTTTAATAATATGGTGATGTATTAAAGAGCTTATGGAAGATAGTTATTATTACTGGCAAGGATAGTTCCTACCTGTCCCTTAGCTTACTTTACAACCATTAAAGACCTAGTTGATCCTATGCTTAACAATCTGAAAGTAGTTGAGTACTACACTAAGGGTAAGCCTATGGTTCATTATTTGTAACTTTTGAATTCTTTGTGAGAGAGAGCATAGTTTGATTCTTTTACCCATTCTGTTATGGATTGCATGATTATGAGTTATTATGGGTAACTCTCTTTTTATAAGAGCACATGTTTCATAAATGTTGGGTAAATTATATGATGTATCTAATTGAACAATGTGAATGAGTTTTCTAACTAGGTGATTCAATTCTTTAGGTTAGGATATTTTGAAGTAGTATTCTGGAGCTGTCAAATGTGTATGCAACATGCCTACTATAGAAACTTACATTTTGTATTGTCATTGTAGTACTAGCTTGAGTGTCTTGCATGTAGTAGAATTGTAGGGTACCCTCAATGTATTATGCTTATCGTAAAGAGTTGTTCAATAATGAACAAGTTTTTAATTGTGGGGTGGTGATCTGAGGTAGATTTATACGCCTTAGTGTTGTTATCCAAGCTTATTTAGCCTTGTTTTGAAGAATTCTTGTGTTCTTAATGAGTAAATGATGATATAATTGAGAATATAAGTGTAAGTATTTTATTACAATGTTCATGGTGTCTTTCAAACACATTTGTACTTAAATTGGTCACTTAGAGTTCGAATGTGGAAACTAGTGTTACTAGCTTGAGCTAGGTGTTTATTTAGTTGATATCGATGGATTCTATTGTGTTTAATGAGTTCCTAATGGTATTATTCTGTAATTATGTGTTGAAAAACTTATTGATAATGTTCAAGGGTCAATTGAATCAAGCCAAGAGTAAAAAAAATAAGTTGAAGATAAAAGTTGGCAAGCCTAATCTTAGCTCGAGTTTCTAGCTCACCGTTCTTGATATTGTGTTGTTTAGAGCTCTAATCCTTTGTGTTTTTGTAATACCCCATACTTCTACCTAGCTTGAAATCATCCCAAAATTGTTAAAATTTTACTTAGAATTATTAATCCATTTTTGTACAGGTGGAATTTTTTAAGATTTTTACTTTTTATCATGTGGGAAATTGAATTAGCTTTCCAACGATATCAATTTTGTCCAAATCTGGTATCGGAGTAAAAAGTTATGGACGTTTTACTCAGAGCTGTCAGAATCGCCCAGGTACGATGGCTAGGTTAACGGACCATCGATCTAGCGATGGACCATCGCCTAGACTGTCGCAACTAAGGTAGTGAGTCAACCTTCTGGATAAGGTGCGACAGACAGGTTGATGGACCGTTGAACTTGTGACTGACCGTCGCCTAGACCATCGTAGCCAAGGAAATAAGTCAACCTTATGGATAAGGTATGATGGACAGGTTGACAGACCGTTGAACTTGTGATGGACTGTCTCCTAAGTTGTCGCTATAAGGCAGTGAGACTTTTTTTTGGTCCATATACGATGGTCAAAATGACAGATCGTCAAGCCAGCGACGGACTATTGCACAAACTATTGCAGGTCTCGTTTAGCAAATTTTAAGTTATTTTTAGGGGTATTTGGGTCATTTTCCTCCCATTTTAACCACTAATTATATCATACCAAGGCTCATAAGTTCATTATTCATTTATAAAATCAAATTAGGGGTTTTCTCAAAGATCAATCCTCAAGAACAAGAAACTCTAGGTGTTTAATTCCAAGTCAAGAATTCAAGTTTTCCTCTATCAATCTTCAAGAAATCATCCACCCAAGTATTTTATATGTTTATTTATGGGTCCCTTTTACTCATGAAGCTCAAGAATATCTTTTCAAAATCTAAGATTTGTGTATTTGTGAATGTTTGTGATTTAAATTGAATTGAAATTCATGTTCATGATGTTGTGGGGTTTTGATTTATGTTTGAAATTACATATTCCAATGATTGACCCTAGGATTTGGTGATTTTCATAGTTATCAGATAAACCTTTAAATTTACACATTGATTGATGTGTCCATGATTATTAGATGTGTTGATGATTGCATAACCAATGCATGCTCCCCATGAGTTTGATTAAATGCCTATGTGAAGGAAAAGTGCCATACTAGTATGATAATATGAAATCCCCATTTATGTACAAGTTTATGCATGTTAAGTGTTTGATGAACTGTCTTAGTCAATTAGTTATGGATATATGTGTGGCCATTGTGGTGCTTTAGAACTTGTACTTCATGAATTCTCCAACTTATTGTATTATGGATTGTGATGTTGGACACGTATTCAAGAAAGTCATGCTTTGTCAGTTTCATGCTATCGAGTCCTGGGGGTACTTGTACCCGACTATTAGATGTGTGCCTAGATCTAGTGTCATGTTTTCAAAATACCCTCAGTTGAGCCATATTCATAGAAATTCAGTCAGTTATGTCACTCAAGAAAACTCAGTACACTCTGTAATCTCAGAAACCTCAGAAAATCAGAAATCTCAGTAGTATTCCATTAGTAACCAAAACTTAGTTAACTCAGTTCAGTTAATCATGTTCAGTGTCTATCCAGATGGGAGTATAAATTAGCACCGAGTGAACCCAAGGATGGAAATCCACCTATTATATGGGGGTGTGATTCTTAGAAGCAATCCTTGTGTTCAAGAACTACGTAGCCAGCATAGGTTAAGACATCATAGCCTGTTATAGGAGGGCAGATGAGGTGGATTAACCTGTTATATAAGGGTTCCCACAATTCTCAAAGTCATCTATTATATGAGGGTTACTCACATATTGTCCTTACCAGTGGCACGGTATTGACACCCTTCCAATTGGGATTTCAGATTGTACCCCAACTCAGCCCTATTGCATTATTTGGGGCATGTCAGTTAGGTGACTACTTCCCACAGATTCAGTATAGAAGCAGGACTGTAAGATATAGTCATTATGTCTCAGTAATAGAACTCAGATAGTTCTGCAGAATTCAGGACTATCAGATATAGTCAACTCTTAGTAGTATGAAACTAAGCTAGTTCCACCGGAACCTAGACTGTCAGATACGGTTGCTTACTATCAAGTATTTCACTTATACAAATATCGGTGTATCATGTTATCAGTACTCAAA
>NC_061119.1:89317854-89335501 GCF_002878395.1 Capsicum annuum | reverse complement strand
TATTTCACTTATACAAATATCGGTGTATCATGTTATCAGTACTCAAACTTAATATTCATGTTATCACAAACTCAGTTATAGTCATTATGTAGTAATGCATATATTCTCACATTCATGTTATTCATTCAGTTAGTATAGTTCATGCGTGTGAATCCTTTGCATTCCACCTACCTCGCATGCATACTAGTACATTCCAATGTACTGACGCATTTATGCTATGGTATTTTATACCATAGATTCAGAAGCACGAGCTCCAGAGCATCAGTAGAATTCCAATCTTTGCAGTCAGAGTTAGTAGTGACTCCTCATTCTTTAAGGACATGACTATTACTTTGATATTTTATTAATAATTTATTAGTTGGAGTTAGTGTGATACATGTCCCATCAACTCCTTATTCATACAATTCAGTTAGTTAGAGGCTTTCAGACTACAGTATGTTCAGACAGTTTATTTCAGTTGTTTTGGGTATTTCATACCCCATCCATATGTTATGTTTTATCAGTTATGTTATAGTTTTGAACCTTAGGGCCTTAAAACCTTTATTTCTGCATTTATACAATATAGTATGCATTGTTCAGGTATAAATATCTATCATGGGTTAGCTTGTGGTCCTTCAGGGTCATGAGTACCGTGTTGCATTCTGAGTACCAGATTCGGGGCGTTACAAACTTGGTATCAGAGCCTAAGGTTCAATGAAGTCCTAGGAAGTCTGAAAGCCGCATCTAGTATAGTCTTGTACATGGGTGTGTTGCCCGCCATATTTATGTGTAGAAGGCTATAAGATGTTCTTAGAACAGTTTCCCCTCTTTCAGTATTTATGTCATGCCAGTGAGCATAATCTCAAGTCAATCTCTCGGTCTAATCCATTTCTCCCTTTCTTTTATATAACATGCCTTCTAAAAGAAGAAAATAGAATCAGCCAGTCCCTCAACCCAAAGATCCTTTGGGAGAACATGTCTCTCATGCAGAGTTCAGAGCTGTATTCACTACTCTTGCTCAATCAATTTCTGCTTAGAATGAACGACCAGCTATTTTTCTGGCCAACCCAGTGGCCAATTTCGCTGCAGCCAGGATTCAGGACTTATCCCGAATGAATCCTTCATCTTTTCTCGGGTCTAAGACAGATAAGGACCCTCAAGAATTTTTTGATCAAGTTTAGAAAGTTACAAATATCATAGGGGTTACTTTTAGTGAGAGTGCGAAGCTAGCTGCATATTAGTTGCAGGATGTTGCTCACACTTGGTACAGATAGTGGAAGTTAGAGAGGGCTGTAGATGCAGGGCCTATTAAGTGGGAGGACTTTGCTACTGCATTCTTAGATAGATTTTTCCCTTAGATCTGAAGAAGCTAAAGTGTTAGAATTTATCAACCTCAGGCAAGGAAACATGATGGTGAAAGAGTATTCTCTTAAGTTTTCTCAATTAGACAAATATGCTTCTCATGTAGTTGCAGATAGTAGGGCTAAGATGAGTAAGTTTGTTTTTGGAGTGAATGATAGTGTAGTCAATCAGTGTTGGTTCGCGATGTCGAATAGTGACATGAACATAGCTAGGCTTATGACTCATGCTCAATAGATAGAAGAGCAAAAGATTAAGATGAAGGAGAAGTAAAATAAGAGACCAAGGACAGATAGTTTCAACTTTGCTCAGCCTAAATCAGAAGGAAGAAACTGTTCTCAGTTTTGTCCTAAGTCATCAGTTCCAGCTCTTTCTTCAGCTAGTGTTCCAGCTCCTAAGTTCAGGGATGGTAACAAAGATAGAGCGCTAGGCTCTAAGTCTCAGGGCAGTGTTAGCAGTGCCCGTATCTATCTTGTTTGACAGACATGTGACAAGCACCATCAGGGATTTGCAGAGCTAGCAGTGGTATTTGTTTTGGATGTGGTAAGCCAGGCCAAAAAGTCAGAGACTGTCCTCAGCCAGGTCCTCAGAGTCAATAGAACTATTCCTCAGCTCAGTTCTGTCACCCAAACCAGCTGGGTGCCACCTCCAATGCTACTAGTGGGCAACACCCAAATCAATTTTATGCTCTTCAGTCCTAGCAAGATCAGGAAAATTCTCCTGATATAGTTACTGGTACGTTATAGATCTTTTATGTGTATGTTTACGCTTTGCTGGATCCAAAAGCTTCTTTGTCTTTTGTTACTTCCTATATAGCAGTTGATTTTGGAGTTAGTCCTAACATTTTACTAGAGCCCTTCTCAGTCTCTACCCCAGTGGGTAAAACCATCATAGCTCGATGGGCATATAAGAACTGCCCAGTTATGATATTTCAAAAAGTCACTTCAGTAGACTTAGTCAAATTAGAGATGACTGATTTTAATGTCATTCTCATCATGGATTGGCTTTATTTCTGCTATGCCAGAGTTGACTGCAGAAATAGAATAGTCTAGTTCAAGTTTCCGGATGAACCTATCCTAGAGTGGAGGGTAGTACTTCAGCTTTCAGAGGTCAGCTTGTTTCCTACCTTCGGGCATGGAAAATGATATCTAAAGGAAGAGTCTATCATATTGTTCAAGTTAAGAACACTAGATTTGAAACTCCTAGTATCGAATCAGTCCCAGTAGTGAATGTATATTTAGATGTCTTTTCTTAAGATCTTCCAAGAGTTCCTCCCAAAAGCGAAATGGACTTCTGTATTGATCTTCTTCTAGATACTTAACCTATCTTTACTCCCCTAAACCAAATGGCACCAGCAGAACTCAGAGAATTGAAAGACTAGTTAAAGGATCTCTTCGATAAGGGGTTTATCAGGCCTAGTGTGTCCCCATGGGGCACACCAGTCTTATTCGGGCACAAGAAAGATAGTATTCTCAGAATGTGTACTAATTACCATCAGCTTAATAAAGTCATGATCAAGAACAAGTATCCTCTTCCCAGAATTGATGACTTGTTTGACCAACTTTAGGATGCCAGCTATTTCTCTAAGATAGACCTCAGATCAGGCTATAATCAGCTTAAAGTCGGAGAATGTGACATTCTGAAAATAGCCTTTCATTCTTGGTATAGTCACTTTAAATTCTAGTTACTCCTTTGGCCAGACCAATACCCCAGCTGCTTTTATAGACTTGATAAATCGTGTGTTCAAGCAGTACTTGGACATGTTCATCATAGTCTTCATAGATGATATTCTGGTCTATTCTCATAGTTAGCATTATCAAGCAGACCATCTCAGAATCATACTTTAGACTCTCAGAGATCATTAGATATTTACCAAATTCAGTAAGTGCAAGTTTTGGCTAAGGTTAGTAGCATTCCTTGGTCATATCATTTTCGGTGATGGCATTAGGGTTGATCCTCAAAAGATCGAAGTGGTAAGAAACTAGCACAGACCTATCTCTCCTTCATATATCAGGAGTTTCTTGGGTTTGGCTGGATATTAAGATGGTTTATTGAGAGATTTTCTTCTATTGCATCCATTATGTCCAGATTGACTCAGAAGAAAGTCAAATTTTAGAGGTCAGATCCTTATGAGGAGAGTTTTCAGGAGTTGAAGACTCAACTCACCTCAGCTCCAGTCTTAGCTCTTCTCGATAGTCCAGATGGGTTGTAGTGTATTGTGATGCACCAAGAGTAGGTTTGGGTTATGTCCTCATGCAGCATGGTAAGGTCATATCCTACCCCTCTAGACAGCTTAAACCCTATGAGAAGAATTATCCTACTCATCATATTGAGTTAGCAGCCGTAGTATTTGCTTTGAAGATTTGGAGGCATTATCTATAAGGAGTTCATGTGGATGTGTTCACAGATCATAAGAGCCTTCAACATGTCTTTTCTTAGAAAGATCTCAATCTTTATTAGAGAAGGTGGTTAGAGCTCTTGAAAGATTATGATATGAGTGTCCTTTATCATTCGGGCAAGGCGAACATTATGGTTGACGCTCTCAGTAGACTGTCTATGGGTAGTATTGCTCTTGTTGAGGACAGTAAGAAAAAGCTAGCTCAGGAAGTCCATCAGGTTGCCCGACTAGGCATTCGCTTAGTCGATTTATAGGAGGGTGACTTATGGGTTTAGAGTATTTCAAAATCATCTCTAGTTTCCGAGGTAAAAAAAAAGCATGATAGAGATCCCAATCTAGTCAAGTTGAAAGAGTCAGTCAAGGAACAGAAAGTAGAGGTTTTCTCCTAAGGGGAGATGGTGTTTTGCATTGTTAGGGTCGTCTATGTGTTTCAGGTGTAGACGGCTTAAGGCAGGAAATTCTTGCAGAAGAGCATGGTGCGTGCTACTCTATTCATCCAAGGGCCACAAAGATGTACCACGACTTGTGGGGAATCTATTGGTGGAGTGAGGTGAAGAGAGATGTTACAGAGTTTGTTGCTAAGTGCTCTATATGTCAGCAAGTTAAGATAGAGCATCAGAAACCTAGTGGGTCAATGCAAGAGTTCAGTATTCCTACTTGGAAGTGGGAAGAAGTAAACATGGACTTCGTGATAGGTTTGCCTCAGAATCATTGCCAAGCATGGTTCAGTTTAGGTCATTGTAGACACGATGACCAAATTATCTCATTTCCTTCCTATCCATACCTCTTATTTAACCGAAGATTACACCAAACTCTACATTAGAGACTTGGTCAGATTGCACGGTGTTCCATTATCTATTATCTCAGACAGAGGTACCCAGTTCACCACTTATTTATGGAAAGCGTTCCAAAAGGGTCTTGGTACCCAAGTTCATCTTAGTATAGCCTTTCATCCTTAGATAGATGGTCAAGCAGAAAAGACCATTCAAACTTTAGAAGATATACTAAGGGTGTGTGCAATCCATTTCAAGGGTAGTTGGGATAACCACTTATCATTGATTGAGTTTGCACTCTATTGTAGGAGGTGCAGATCTCCAATTGGTTCGTTCGAAGTTAGTAAGGCCTCAGTTATAGGGCCTGACTTAGTATTCGATGCCTTAGAAAAAGTCCAGTTGATCAGAGAAAGACTTCGAGCTGCTCAGAGCCGACTAAAGTCTTATGAAAATGTGTGCAAAAAGGATCTCGAGTTCAAGATGGGTGACTATATCTATCTAAAGATCTTTCCCATGAAGGGAGTGAAGATATTTGGTAAGAAAGAAAAGATCAGTCCCTGATATGTTGGTCCTTTTAAAATTCTCAATCATTTAGGTAAGGTAGATTATGAGCTCCAATTGCCTTTAGGTCTAGCCTCATTTCATCTAGTCTTCCATGTATCTTTGCTCAAGAAGTGCATAAGTAACCTAGAAGCCGTTATAGTCCCTATTCAGAGCATAGATGTTCAGAACAACCTCTCTTATGAAGAGATTCCACTCAAAATTATTGACTACCAGACTCGAAGACTGAGGAACATAGAAGTCCCTCTAGTCAAAGTTCATTGGCAAAATCAGTTAGTTGAGGGAGCTACTTTAGAAGCAGAAGTAGACATACAGACCAAGTATCCTCACCTCTTCTCCGCAAACTCAGATAAATCTCAAGGTAATAGTTCTCCTTAAGCTTTTTAGTTTCATGTTTCGATTTTAGTAACAAGCTTTGTGTCCACTTCATGTTCAGAATTCCATAATAAACTTGGTATTAAATACCATTACATATTTATTCATGCAATCTTGCACCAGTTCAGTAATATAATCATACATCCAATTTGCATTCTCATTGTGAGAACCTTAGTTCATCAGAACACTCATTCATGTATTCATGAATCAGTTATACATGCAACAGATATGCATGATCAGTATGATATATTCAGTTATCAGTTATGTCAGTCATGAGATCCTGTTCAAATTGTTCATGTTCAGTATGTATGTCAGTTAATATTCTCCCCTCTCACTTAGTCTCATTAGAGGACAAATGTTCTCAAGGGAGAGATATTGTAATACCTCGTACTTCTACCTAGCTTGAAATCATCCCAAGAATGTTAGAAAGTTACTTTGAAATATGAATCCATTTTTTTACACATAGAATTTTTTAATATTCTCACTTTTTATCATATGTAAAATTGAATTAGCTTTCCAACGATACCAATTTCGTCCAAATCCAGTATTGGAGTAAAAAGTTATGGACGTTTTACTCAAAGCTGTCAGAATCATCAAGGTGCGATGGCCAGGTTGACGGACCATCGATCTAGTGACAAACCATCACCTAGATTATCGTAGATAAGGTAGTGAGTCAACCTACTAGATAAGGGGTGACAGATAGGTTGACGGACCATCGAACTTGCGATGGACCGTCCCCTAGACCATCGCAGCCAAGGCAGTGAGTCAACCTTCTGGATAATGTACGATAGATAGGTTGATGAACCATCAAACTTACGATGGACCATCGCCCAAGACATTGCTATAAGGCAGTGAGTCTTTTTTTGGTCCATATATGATGGTCGAAATGACGGACCATTGCAGGAGCCGTCGCAGGTCCCATTTAGTGAATTTTAAGTCATTTTTAAAGGGTATTTGGGTATTTTTCCATCCATTTTAAGCCTTAATTATATCAGGCCAAGGCTCATAAGTTCATTATTCATCTATAATATCAAATTAGGGTTTCTCTCAAAGATCAATCCTCAAGAATAAGAAACCCTAGGTGTTTAATTCCAAGTTAAGAATTCAAGTTTTCCTCCATCAATCTTCAAGAAATCATCCACCCAGGTATTTTATGTGTTGATTCACGGGTACCTTTGACCCATGAAGCTTAAGAATCTCTTTTTAAAATCTAAGATTTTTGTATTTATGAATGATCATGATTTAATTTGAATTGAAATTCATATTTAGGATGTTGTGGGGTTCTGATTCATGTTTGAAATTTCATACTCCAATGATTGACTCTAAGATGTGGTGATTTGCCTAGTAATCATGATAAACCCTTAAATTTACACGTTGATTAATGTGTCCATTATTATTAGATGTGTTGATGATTGTATAACCAAAACATACTCCCCATGAGTTTGATTAAATGCCTATGTTAAGGAAAAGTGCCATACTAGTATGATAATATGAAATCCCAATTTGTGTAAAAGTGTATGCATGTCAAATGTTTGATGAAATGTCTTAGTCAATGAGTTATCGATATATGTGTGACCATTGTGTTGCTTTAGAACTTGTACTTCATGAATTCTCTAACTTATTGTATTATGGATTGTGATATTGGTCATGTATTTAAGAAAGTCATGCTTTGTCAGTTTCATGCTATCAAGTCTTGGGGGTACTTGTACCCAATGATTAGCTGTGTTCCTAGAGCCAATGTCATGTTTTCAAGATACTCTCGGTCGAGCCTTATTACTAGAAATTCAGTTAGTCATATGACTCAGGAAAACTCAGTAATCTCATAAACCTCAGAAATTCAGTAATCTCAGTAGTTTTCCGTTAGTCAACGGAACTCAGTTAACTCAGTCCAGTCTGTTCAGTTAGTCATGTTCAGTGTCTATCCTGATAGGAGTAGAAATTATAACCGAGCAAACCCAAGGATGGGAAACCACCTATTATATGAGGGTGTGATTCTTGGAAGCAATCCTTGCGTTCCAGATTTACGTTGCCAGCATAGGTTGAGACATCATAGCCCATTATAAGAGGGAATATGAGGTGGATTAACCTGTTATATGAGGGTTCCCATAGTTCTCACTAGAGTGACCTGTTCTATGAGGGTTACTTACAGATTGTCCTTACGAGTGGTGAGGTATTGACACTATTCTAATTGGGGTTACCGATTGGACCCTAACTCACCTATGTTGCGTTATTTGGAGCATGTCAGTTAGATGACTAATTCCCATTGTTTCAGTACAAAATTAGGACTGTCAGATATATTTATTCTATCTCAGTAATAGAACTCAGATAGTTTTATAGAATTTAGGACTGTCAGATACAGTCAACTCAGAATAGTATGAAACTCAGCTAGTTCAACCAAAACCTAGACTGTTGAATACTGTCACTCAATATCATTTATTTTAGTTATACAGATATCAGTATCTCATGTTATCAATACACATACTCAGTAATCTTGTTGTCACAAACTCAGTTATAGTTATTATGTAGTCATGCATATATTCTCACGTTCTTGTTATTCAGTCAGTTAGTATAGTTCATGCTTATGAACCCTATGCATTCAGCCTACCTCATATGTATAACAGTATATTCCAATATACTGACATATTTTTTCTATGGTGTTTTATACTATAGGTTCAGAAGCACAAGCTCCAGAGCATCAGTACATTCCAGTCTCTACAGTCAGAGTTAGCAGTGAGTCTTCATCCTTCGAGGACATGACCATTAATTTACTATCTCATTAATTAATTTATTAGTTGCAGTTAGTTAGGGACATGTCCCATCAACTCCTTATTTAGACAGTTCATTTAGTTAGAGGTTTTTCAGGCTACAGTATGTTCAGACAATTTATTTTAGTTATTTTGGGTATTTCATACCCCATCCATATGTTATGTTTTATCACTTATGTTATAGTTTTGAACCTTACAGCCTTACAACCTTTATTTTTGCATTTATACAGTATATTATGCAGTGTTCAGGTACAAATATTAGTCATGGATGAGCTTATTGTCCTTCGGGGTCATGAGTACAGTGTAGCGTTCTGGGTACCAGATTTGGGGCGTTACAGTTTGATGAAATAGGATGCTGTTTTAGTTGATTATGATGATATATTAATGATATAAAAGCTATAAATCAAGTGGTAAAAACACCATAAGGCTGGTATTGGATCAACGGAATCACAAGACACAACTTGAGTAAAATGGACATTTTTGATGTCACCAGCGTTACAATAGCAAGGGATGTGGGGTGTGTACTATGCATTGGAATGTTATTAAGGTACCTAAATAGTGTTACATTGCTATTATCCCATGGAGTGAACTCCATCCTAGTGGATTAATCCCTGTTATGCGCCCCTTGTTCCACCAACGGCAAAAAGCCTTGTCCTATAAATTGGACACTTGAACTTGTTGTTATAAAACTTATACGAATTTGAAACTTAAGGGCTTGAAAAAAGTTAAATTAGGGTTTTTTTTTCTTTAATGTAGATTTTTAATGGATTTTATTATGTTTTTATTCATTATGATTACGACAATGTCCATGAGTGGCTAAAAGGCCCCTTTCTGGGGTTAAGGCCAAGAAATGTTTACTTTCGTTGTGAATTGAGTTTGTTTGGATTGCTTATCATATTTGGTTGTTTTTTATCCTTGTTATCACTATTTTAAGGATTTTTGACCCTTAGAATACATATATTGTCGACCTTGTGAACTGGGGAGGGGGAATAGGAAGATAGAATATAGGGATGAATAGAGTAAGGTTCTTATTCTTTTTTAAAATAAGGAATTTGAATCAGCGAATAGGATAGGGATATACCTAGAAACCTTGATTGATTCACATGTTGGATGATATCTTAATGCATCTAAATAGACTATTACATCCCCACTCAATGATGTAGTTGTAATGTCCAGTTAGGTAGAAGGTTAGAGGTCGGGAGACCATAATCATACAATAAACCCTACGAATCAACAACCAGGATATGTAATCTAACAAGTAACGTTCATTAGTATAGTATTATTGTTCACAATGCCTTTACCCTAGGTTTTTATCCATTGCATGTCCAAAGTCTTTATTTTTCCGCAATATTTTAGTTTAATTTTAGCTTACAGACTTTCAAAACTATTTTTGTTACATTGCACCACTTTAATTTCAATAGTTCAACTTGAATTAGATAGTTGTTGATACAAGTCTCTGAGGGATCAATATTCGGCTTTATTTAAAACTGTTGTACTACTTGATGAGACCACGTACATATGTGTGTGTGCTTAGACGCAACACGAGGCATGTACTTCTCTATGAAAATCTCAGAGAACTAAGCCCATGTTAAAGGAGAACATCTAGTTATATGGGAATCAAAATGAACTCTCTACCAATGTCGAGATGCCAAGTCCAACTAAAAGCAGTGTAACTATCACAACCCGAGGCTACCCCCTAATCGCAACAACGGTGCTTACGGTTATAAGTGACCACAAGCTAAGCTATGTGCTTGTACCTGCTGAGAGCACTGAATGAAATAATAATAATGGAAATGTGCAGAAAGCCACTGATAAAACCATAAAGTCTGAATACTAAAAGTACAAATGAATCACAAGTCTGAAATATCTAATAAGACTGATAAACTGACTAACTGACTGTCTAAATATCTTAAAGCCTCTAAACTGACTAAGGATTTCATGGGAAAGACCCCTAACTAATTTCGACTAACTGAATAAAATTAAATACTGAAATAACTAAATAATTATTACATGTCCTCAATGGATGAGTACTCACCACTATGGCTGCTAGATTATGCTGAGCTATCTAACTACGGTTGGGAAACTGTGCGTCCAAACCTATCATATAAGACATCATAGCGCAAAGAAGAGTATGAGGTTAGTACGTTGAATGTACTAGTATATGAGATGAAGACAGGCTTATATGCATGCGGTACTATGCATATGAAATAAGAACTAACTGAATAGCATGAGATGACTGAACATGAATGCATAAAAACTGTAATATCTGAGAATGCAATACTAAGTGTATATATATTATGTTACTAAGATACATCCGTAATCTGAGAGATTGAAATCTGTAAAATTGAATATCTATAGGTCCATTAGTCATGCAAACCTGAACTAAAAATAGATTGAATACCATACTGAGACTGTGGGAGGTTTCATCTAACCAACATGCCCTAATCTGAGAAAATTGGGGTCCAACATGTAATCCCAGTTGAAGTGGTGTCAGTTCCGTGCCATGGGTACTAACACTGGCTAAGTGGATCTACTAATCTGGTGTCCCAAAGGACCAGGTGTCATGCATAAACTAACGAGTGACCCCTAGGAGGAAGTCAAGACTAAAATGATGGGTGACTCCTCATATCCAATGTTGGCTATGTAGTTATGGAATACAGGGAATGCTATTAAAAACTCTACCTAACTGAGGGGTAAGCTGCCACCCCTACATTTTCTCAGTGCTATATCTTACCCCTAACTGAACTGACACTGGAATTGAAATTATATTGAGTTTAACTAAACATTATTTCATGACCGATAGTGCTCATTATGATCATAATAACTAAATAAATAGAAATGATCATGGTTTAACTAAATCATACTTGAAAATTTAAAAATCATGTATAACACGTAGGTATTGGGTGTTCATAACCCACCAACACTAAATAATCACTGAATGTTATAACAAGCTTAAAATTGTTGTAAAAGATCATAGTTCAAAACCCATAAGCATAGATATTTCATCAAGCATGTGGGGATCTTGAATTTAACATGGGAATGGTTACTAAGAATCATAAATTTAGAATTCATCATAAAATATACTTGAATAAAGCATGGGAAAGTCAAATACATAGCATGATGAATTCAAAATTTTGCATGGGATCATACATTGACTGAATTGTATTTAATTACGATGGAAACATGAATTAAACCCATCTTAAGTAATACAAAATACAATAATGATAGAAAAAAAATTCAATCTTTAATCGAAAAGAGGGGTTTTGGTCTCCACGGGTGAAAAAAAAAAACCATAAATGAACATCCCACATACCTTAAACCTTTAACCTTAAAGAGAAAAACCAATCTTGATGCTTTCTTGAAGGTTCTTGAAATTGGGGAACTTGAATTCTTGATTTCTTGGGGAGAAAGGAATGGAATTTGTGTTCTTGAGGAAGAGAGGAGGGTTTTCTTGAGAGAATGTGGAGAATAAGGGAAAATAACGCCTAAATGATGTCCCAATTTATGTTATGAACGATTGGCTTGAGGGGAAAAAACCCAATTTCCCCCATGCATTTAAATTCAAAACTAGACGAAACAAGTTTACCGTGATGCAGCCTTATCGCTGTAGTTCATTTCCCCCACCGCAATACTGTCTGCATGACGATAGTAATAACACTGCACCATAGGCTTATCACAATAATTCTCTTGTTTCATGATCCAAACATTACCCCCATCCAAAAAATTTAAAACTTCTTCGAGACATGCTCCTTACATCCCTAAACATGAATTAACTCAAAAAACAATGTCTTGGAGTCAGGAAGACTAAGTTAAAAATCCACCAAGTTTAGAAGCCTTAAAAATGACTAAGTCCCCAACACTTACTGAAATTTTTAGGCCTTAAGCCCCTTACGCATGCAACTAGAAGCTAAACTGAGCTAATAATAATGCGGGGTATTACAATATCTCCCCTTGGGGAACATTCATCCTCAAATGGGACTAGTTAGACTGAGAGTACTGAACTAAGGTAACTGAGATCACATACTGAACATGTATGACTGGAAACATGATTACATAATTGAGTTTGAAATATGATACATGAACTGAACTAATTTCGTGAGTGCATACAATGACATGTGAATAGTTATATAGCTGGAGCTGAGAATGAAAAAGATTCAAACTAAGGAAAGCTATTACCTTAAGCTGAGTCTGAGTATGTAGAGAAAATATGAGGGTACTTGGTATGCATATTTTATTCCATTTCCCAAGTCTCTCTCAACGGACTGATTCCACCATAGAACTTTAACCAAGGGAACTTCTTCGTTCCTTAGTCTATGAATCTAATGATATAGGATCTCAACTAGAACTCTTGTGAAATAAAGGCTATCCTGAACACCTATACTTTCTAAAGTAATAACAATCTCTGAATTGTCAATGCATTTATTTAACAAAGAAACATGAAACATCAGATGCAATGATGCCAAATCTATAGGCAACTATAGCTCATAAGCTACCTTCCCAAAACGGTTCAAAATTCTATATGGGCAAAAATTTGGGGATTGAGCTTCCCCTTCTTGTCCAATCTCTTCACTCCCTTCATGGGCAAGATTTTCAAATAGACTAAGTCAGCAACATCAAATTCAAGATCTCTCTTCCTCACATCTGAATAAGATTTTCGACGACTTTGGATTATCTTCAGCCTTTCCCAATTCAACTAAACTTTCTCCATCACATCAAACACTGAATCTAGCCCTATAAAAATAGCCTCACCTGCCTTAAACCAAAAAATAGGAGATCTATATTTCCTTCCATAGAAATCCTTAAATGGAGCCATCTGGATACTGGAGTAATAGTTGTTACTGTAGGCAAACTCAATAAAAGGTAAGCGCTCATCCCAACTAACTTTAAAATCAACAACATATGCTCTCAACATGTCCTCTAAGGTTTGAATGGTCCTCTCTGCCTGACCATCTATCTGAGAATGAAAAGTTGTACCGAGATAAACTTGATTACCAAGACCTTTTTAAAAAGCTTTCCAGAAGTGAGAGTAAACAAGGTACCCCTATCTGATATGATAGACTATGGAACTCCATGCAACTTAACCAACTCTATAATATAAAGCCTAGCATTATCCTCAACTGAATATGAAGTATGACCTGGCAAGAAATAAGTTGATTTAGTTATTCTATCCATAATGACCCATATCAAATCATACTGACAACGAGTATGAGGCAAACCTATCACAAAATCCATGTTTATCACTTCCCACTTCAAAGTGGGGATGCTGAACTCCCGCAATGCACCACTAGGTCTCTCATGCTCAACTTTAACTTGTTGAAAATTTGAATACTTAGCTACAAATTATGCAATGTCCTTCTTCATACCATTCCACCAATAGATTTCTCGCAAGTCACAGTACATCTTAGTGGCTCCTGGATGAATGGAATATCGCTCACCATGCACCTCCGCTAAAATCCACTGCCTCAAACCATCAATACATGAACACATAACCTGCCTTGACAATGAAGCACACCATCTCCCCCTTGGGAGAAAACCTCTACTTTCTAATCTTTAACTATTTCCTTCAGCCTAATTGAACTGGGATCCCTATCTTGATTTTTCTTTACTTAGGCAACCAAAGAAAATTTTGAACCATTCTGAACCCATATACTACCTTCAGTTAAATCAACCAACCAAACACCTAATCTAGCAAGATGATGAACCTCCTAGACTAACTTCTTCTTATCCTCCGCAACATGAGCAATGCTACCCATAAAAAATCTACTAAGGGAATCTGCCACAACATTGGCCTTTCCCAGATGATACATCATACATATACCATAATCTTTTTAGAACTCAAGCCACCTTCTCTCACGAAGATTTAAATCTTTCTATGGTTACACATACTATAAAATTTTGTTATCCGTGAACAAATCAACATGAACCCCATAAAAATAGTTCCTCCAAATTTTCATGGCAAAAACAACAGCTTCCACTCAAGATCATAGATAGGATAATTCTATTCATGGGGTTTAAGTTGTCTAGAGGCATAGGATATGAAATTACCTCTATGTATCAGTACACAACCATGACCAACTATAGAAGCATCATAGTAAACTACAAATCCCTCTGAACTATTTGGCAAGGTCAGGACTGGGGCTGAGGTGAGTCGAGTCTTCAAATCCTAAGAACTCTTCTCACATGAATATGACCACTAAAATTTGACTTTTTTTTGAGTCAATCGAGATAGGGGGATACAATAAAAGAGAAACCTTTAACAAACCATCTATAACAACTAGCTAAACCTAATAAACTCATGATATCTAATGGAGAGATAGGTCTGGGCTAGTTTTTCACTGCTTCAGTCTTTTGAGGGTCAACTCTAACTGACTGACTGAGGAGGAAGCTGCCACCCCTACATTCTGTGGAAGCTAAATTTTACTCCCAAATGAACTGGCACTAGAATTGAAATCAGATTGAGTTTAACTGAACATTATTTCATAACTAATAGTGCTCATTGACCATAATAACTGAATAAATAAGAATAATTATGGCATAACTGAATCATACTTAAGAATCTAAAAATTATGTAAAACACATAGGTATTAGGTGTTCATAACTTACCAACACTGAATAATCACTAAATGTAATAACAAGCTTAAAACTGTAGTAAAGCATCACGGTTCAAAACCCATAAGCATCGACAATTCATCAAATATATGGGGATCATGAATTAAACATAGGAATGCTTCCTAAAAATCATTTATTTAGGATTCATCATAAAATTCACTTAAATAAAGCATGGGAAACTGAAATTCATGGCATGAGGAATTCAAAATCTTGCATAGGATCAAACATGGACTGAATTACTTTTAAATTACCATGGAAACATGAATTTTACCCATCTTAAGAAATAAAAAACACAATAATGATTGAAAAAATTCAATCTTTAATCAAAAAGAGGTTTTTTTTGGCTCTATACGTGTAAGAAAACCTATGAATGAACATCCCACATACCTTAAAATTTTAACTTGAAAGAGAAACACCAATCTTGATGCTTTCTTGAAGGTTCTTGAACTTGGGGAACTTGAATTCTTAATTTTTTGGGAAGAAAGAATTTGAATTTGTGTTCTTGGGGAAGAGTGTAGCATTTTTTTGAGAGGGATTTGGACAGAAAGGGCAAATAATGCCCTAAATAATGTCCCAATTTGTATTATGAATGATTCAGTTAAGGGGGAAAAACCCAATTTCCCCTCAGGCATTTAAATTTGAAACTAGACGGAACAATCTTATCACAACTCAAGCTTATCATGATAGTTCATTTCTCTCACTGCAACACAGTCTATATGATGATGGGAATAATACCATGCCATAGGCTTTTCATGATAATCCTCTAGTTTCATGATCCAAACATGACCCAAACCCCTTCCAAAAAAACCAAAACTTCTTCGAGACATGATCCTTACACCCTAAAATATGAATTAACTCAAAAACTAACATATAGGGGTTAGGTAGATTAAGTTTAAAATCCTCCAAGTTTTGAATCCTAAAAAATGACTAAGTCCCCAACACTTAGTAAAATTTTCAGGCCTTATTTCCATTATTAATGCAACTAGAAGCTGAACTAAGCTAAGAATAATACGACGTATTATAGTAACCGAATGCATGAGTCTCAATTAGGACTAAATTTTGGATCCTATCCTCACAAGCAATTAGAAACTCATATGCATCCTTGACCGATGCAACAAAAAACCTAGGCAAAGCCAACCTCAAGAATCTGCCCAACATCTTCTGCTCCTTAACAGACATAACAGGCTGAGCAAACATGGCTGAGCAACTACCTGCTGAGTAGCTACCAGCATAGAAGAAACCTCAACTCTGGGATCTACAGCTATAGGTTGCGCCCCTTTCTCTATACCATGCTGATTCCTAGATTGTGCACCATCTAACGGTGCACCACCAACCAAACCCAAGAGCTGAACCAAAGAATACCTATGAACTAAAGATAAAATAAACCCCAATTGAGCCTGGGCTGGTCCTTGGACTACCACTAGCTGTGGTGGAAGAACCTCTAGCTCAAGAGCGGGAATAGTATCTGGTGAAGGACCCTATCCTAGACCTTGACTGGGACAAATAGTTAGGTTTTCCATAACCTTTGGATCATCAATGAATTATGGTAGAATTCCTAGGCTTGCTTTTGAGACCCTCATCTCGTATAGCAGGAATACATGTCCTAGCCATCTGCAAAAAAGTGAAGTCAAAGAAATGGTTTATAAACCAACTTAGACTCATAGTATGAAATAAGTGAAAGAAGTGAAGAACTCCTATGAATTTCCTATATCCTTCCAAAAATAAGAAATAGACGTCATCATTTAAATCCACAGGACTCTACTAGATATTTTTTCTTATATCGATAATACCAATGAAACCTATGCTTTGATACTAATTTTACATGACCTAATTTATGAGTTATGATGACACTTACCAAATCCCTCCAGTAGGTATGCCAAAACTTAGCCTGGAGCAAGATGCAATGGGCTAACTCTGTGGAAAATTCCAAAAAAAAGGCAAGAATAACAGTTGTGACTTATAAATAAGTAAGGAAATAAAAATAGACAAAAGGTAGATAACAATACAAATAACCATCCCACTACCTAGTATAGCTAGTGTAAGAGCCACTATAAATACAACCCATGTTCAGAAATAGTCACTATAATCATTTCTCAAAACTAAGGACTGGACAAAAATAAGACAAAAGGAAATGGACAACTCTGACTCTGAGAGCTCACCCTATCTCCAAAATCTAACATAGCACAATTGGAAAATCAAGGGTGGCAACTAATACTAGGATCTACACCATAAAGGTACAAAATATAGAGACTAGTCTAGTACATAAGAGGGAGGAAAGTAATACTCAAAATATTAGGATTTCACTTTATATCTCTGAACCATTGCTGCTCCACACGATACACACAACACTAGTGAATACTTATACTATGATTTGTAGGATGCAGAAGTGTAGTATAACTACCAAACATATGGTACTCAGTAGGAAACTGCCATTTTAGCTCAAAAGATAATGCATATATATATATATATTTATATATATATATATATATATAACATGTAAATATAAAAAGAGTCTAAACCCAAATGTCCTGCAATCAGATAATAAAGCTAGTGAAATAGTAAGGGCAAACTATCCTACTCATATCCAAGAAGCTAACATAATAAGGATAAGGCAGTATTAAGGATGTACTATCCTATTGCATCCATACGTAAGAATCTCAACACTATACCATACATCACCAGCCAATATATGAATAAAGGGTAAAAGAAGGATATATAATAGTATACAAGGCTAAGAAATAGATATACAATTTAAATAAATGAAGGAAGAGAGGGATATACGGTAATACCACAGCTACATATATATATATATATATATATATATATAT
>NC_061119.1:89304054-89317754 GCF_002878395.1 Capsicum annuum | reverse complement strand
ATATATATATATATATATATATATATATATATATATATATATTTATAAGAAAGGTCAATTCAGGGAAAAACATAAATCATCAGACTAGCATCTTAAGATCTCATAATCTTAGTAGGAACTAGTGCTAGTATACTCAGGGTTTTTAATCCAAACATCTAATCATGAGTTAACCATGCATAATAATATAATTGTAAGATGAAGGATCCAGAATCAAACCTTAAATATCAATGCCAAATCATTAACAAAACTGCTATAAACTATCCATAATAATGATCATAACAATAATATTTAAAATAGCAGTGATAATGCGAGTAACTGCCTATTCTAGACAAAAAATACCTAATCGAGCCTTTTATAAACCCTCATAGCCCTAGGCTTATAAGTTTCAATCAATATTCAAAACACCACAAGATATACTAATCGCCCATACCTATGGAACCCCATATAAGGTTGATAGATATTGGTGCATACTGGTGATAGGCGATGTGCATATGATAAAATATGTGGGGTGCACCATCTTATAAGAGACCAGGTTCTTTTAAGTCAGATACAAGAAATAAGGTAGTAAACTAATAAGGAAATAAAAACTTTGCAGGAAAGTAAGAAATACTATGGTTTAATGTGGAATCTTCCTTACCCAAGGAAGGTAAAACCATGACTTGCCTCACAAGAGCTCAAAAAACCATTATAATCAAACTCATGATTATAAACTCTATTGGAACTTAACTCTAAGCTCCACTGATTTGTAATTACTCCATTACAAACTCTCCTTTTGACAACTCTATCAAATATTGATTAACTCTAATCAATATCATCTCTAGTAACTATACCTAAGCACTCTACAACCAAAAGAAAAGCATTACTCTTATAGGATGAGTAATTTAATTATAGGACAACACTTGACTCAAAAATAATCAAAACTTAAGCACACACACATAGATTTGGAACTTGAGCAATATGAGTTTTTGCCATTTCTTGATTCACTGTCTTTTTTAAAAACTAGTTGAATGAGAGAAATCCTTATCTATTTATAGCAGTAAATAATTATGGTTGAATTTTTATTGGACCACATGTCACAATAAGTACACTGCAATTCTGTATAACTAGTTGCAGTAGCAAACAAAACTATACAGAGTATGATAGCTATACCACTTCATGATGAGCTAGGGACCTGGTCCTTTAAAGAGAACTAATCATCATTAAAACATGAGATATCAATTTTCCCCATTTTTGATGATGATACACCATAACCTCAGAGCATTAAAATGATGATCTAGGGACCTAGTTCTTTTATGATGACAAACCTTAAATTTTGGAGCATTGAAATTCATTCACCTCTTTCAATCAAAGTGATCACCACTACTGTTAGTTAATGTTCCCTATATCAGTATGCACAATGCTTTACCCTATCAAAATACCAATATACCGATATGCTTCCTCCTATTGTGTTCTTGTTATATTCCCATTGTCATTATTCCCCCTATTTTATAGCCACATCGATATCTAGTGCATAGCAACTGGTCTCTACCATACCATAATTAATTCAGTATCCCCCCTTTTGGCATCATTGAAAATAAAGAACAATAAACAAAGAGTAAAATAAGCTTAAATCGATTAACCATAGCCATTCGGGCAACACTAACATGAATGTACAACTTAAGTAAAAAATATAGATGATAAACACAAGTAATGAATTCATTCATATTAAATAGGATTAGTACCATTATAGCATACCGAAAAACGTAAATCATCTATCTTCAAAATGCCATACCAAAATTAAGAACAAAAAACTAATATAGAGAAGGATTAAATGTAGGAAATATGGGGCTTAGGTGGATAGAGGTTTAGGGGAAAAGGTCTTAAGAAGCATCTCTGTTCTAGCACTTACTACATCATAAGTATCCAACAGTTATTTTTTTAGGTCCTTTACTTTAGCATTCAAGTTTTGGACCTCATCAGTAAGTGCTAAGACTTTATTCTTTAGATCTGCATTCTCTTCACTAAGTACTTCACTGGAACCTAGTCTCTCCGATGATAGCTGTTGATTTTTCAATTTTAGTGTAAGGTTTTCTGCATTCTTGGCAGCCATAGCAACTCTTATCTCCTCTAATTCCATAAGCAACTTTTCTTGAACTGCCAATAGTTTTGATACCTAGTCCAGTTTTCCGTTCAACACACTTATTTTCAACCAAAGTAGGTAAGTTGAACATTTTTTTGCTATACCAGGAGTTCCCTTTTCACAGAATACTCCAAAATGATCAAACACCCCATTTAAAAAGTATCCATAAGGCATACCATGCCTGCTATCTTTCTTCTAGATTACTTTAAATATATGTTGGATCATGAATTTAGGTAGACTAATAAACTCGAATTTTCTTAGGAACTCCACCACATCCAGGTCTACACCCGAAGTAATAGTTTTTTCAGATCTTGCTAGCACTACTTTGTTGATAAACTTAAACACCAATTGAAACTCACCCTTGATAAACTTCTTCCTTACACTAGCTGTAGAAGTTCCTCCCATTTTGGAAACCTAAACCATAAACTCAATTGAGGACTATTGTTTTGAAATAGTCCTCACACCTACAATGGGAGTATCCATAATCCTCCTATGAGTTTCTTCATCCAACTTGATTTATTTCCTTGTACAATTGCAGTCAAGCTCTCCTTATTTTCCAAAAATTTGGTAGTGTAGAGAAATAGTCTTACTTCATGTTCATAGACCAAATGAATTGATCTTTCTAAAAAATGCAACCATCATTGGTATCACACATAATCTACAAGATCAACCATTCTAAGTTTTTCAATAATCCTAGAATCAAATACTATTCTAGTCAACACTTTTTGAGATTTCGGCATTTTATTTCTCTCTTCTCTGGACACAAATTTTTTTTCTTATCTTTCTTTCTTTTATTGATCCACTGCTTGATTCCTCTTCTAAAACTTGTCTTTTTTTGGGACCAGATCCCTCAGAGACTTTATTTTTCTTTTAATGATAATGTGTTTATATTTTATCCCAGCTAAACTTACAAACTTAAACAGAGTACATGGTCCTTTCTTCAACATGAACTTCTTTTCTTCTCTTTGCTGTTGTAGCAACCACATCAGTATTAACATCCTCACACTCGCAACAACATCAGGATAAACATCCATACACCCTCCAGCATATACAACCTTCATATTTTCTCCTCAATTACAATGGATTTCATTAGTCTTCTTCTCTTAGAGGTATATGATTTGCTATCCTTCATGGCACTCTTTACCAACTTTTTCTCAGATCCTCTAGAAGAATATTTTCTGGTAATTTTTACACTAGTTTCTACCACTTTCTTTGTACCTTTACTTTCCCTTTGTTTCTGTACTGACCGCCTCAATTATAGTTCATCTCCATCCTCCCCATCTTCCTCATTTGGAGGTTGCATAAACTCCCTAACTTCAGGAACATCTCCTTTAGAAGATAGATCACTTGCCTTTTCACTAACTATTGTCTCTTTTTTCTAAGGGAGATTTCTCTTAGATTATTAACACGAAGGATTAAATTCTCAGCCACCCAATCCAAACTACTAGAATAATCAAATCTTTTCACTGGAATTTCTTCATTGCATAGTTGAGAAAAAATTGGGTTTGACTCTGAGGGAGTAGGGGAACTAGCTACGTTAAGTATTTTAGAAGCTTAATGTATTTTTGGTTCTACTGAAGGAAAATGAGCTCTAGGTTGAGAAATTTTGTGTTTAATTGGTGAACCAAAACCTTTATTTAAGCCCCTCACTATAGCAGATTCAATAGAGGTTTCTATGGTATTTTGAGTTTCTCCTAAAATGGGTTTATTTGGAGCTTTAGGAATTTCAAAAGAATTTATGTTGGGTGGAACACTATCTAATTCTTGAGGAAGATTAGAAGAAAAATCTTCAACTATTATACACATAGAAGGATCAGGAAGTTTAATTTTGGGATTTTCAGATAAAGGTAATGAGGTTTGAAGAATTTTTAATTCTTTAGTAGGTCTTGGGGGAGTAGAACTTTCTGCCATTTAGAAGATTTTATGAGAGTGAGAGTGAGAACGACTTATTTCAGAGAAGATGAGTTTTTGGCAGGATGAGTTACGAAGTAATTAGAAAGGAAATGGAAGAGAAATGATTTAATTTTATGTTTAAGGGAAGTGATCATTGTTGTTGGGGGATCTTTTGAAAGAAGTAATATGTTTGGTTCTAATAGGTATGGCCCTTCACTTTTCTAGGGATATGACAATATTCACTCAAAGAAGTAATGACACATGACTTTTTAGATATATTTTTATGAATTTTTTAAAATACATAGTTTTGGTACTGACATGAGAAAAGGGAACAGGTCCCTCCATTTGGTGATTAAATCCTCAAAATTTTGTTTGTTTCATCTATTTTTCCACAAAGCTATTTCGATGTTGTATACCTGCAAGGGTATGTTACTGAGGTAGACAATTGAGTTCATACTCTACTAAGGATACCTATCTCCTGATCATAGCCTGTTTATGGAGGAAAACTTATCCATTGTATAGGTTAGGTTATTTTGGTCAACCCAAATCTCAATCGTCCTTCACAAAATACTCCTTGTGAAGAGCCTTTGTAAAGATGTCAGATTAATATGCTTTGTCTTCTTATGCTGCACTACATTCTTAGCCATGTTTAGAGCACTTGGATTATCACACATTAGAGGGATAGTGGCTGAGATAATCCTAAAAATCCTTTAGTTGCTATTTAACCAACAACAAGAAGTTGGAGCTATACAATTAGCTTCAGCAATAGATAAAGAAATTGAATTTTGCTTCTTAGAACTCTAAGAAATTAAGAAAGAATTAAGAAAATGAGCCATTCCTAAGGTATTTTTCCGCCCACCAAGTATCCAGTATAATCAACATTAGCATTATCTATCAAATAAAAATAATCTCCAAATGGATAGTACAGGATCAGGTCCCCTGTCCCTTTCAGATACCTGAGAATTCTTTTTGTATCTTTCAAATAAGACTCCTTTGGGCAACCCTAAAATCTAGAACACATTCCAACACTAAATACAATATATGGCCTACTTGTGGTGAGATATTGTAAGGATCCATTAATCCCTCTATACATGGTCTCATTAACTGAAAGACCAAGTTCATCATTATCCATTTGTGAACTGGTTCCAATTGGAGTTTCAATTAGAGTTCATCAATAATCCATCAATAATATATTTCTTTAGTGGATCCTTGATTTATTTCTCTTGAAAAAATATTGTTCCTTGAGAAGTTTTCTTGATATGCAGTCCTAGGAAGAAACTCAGTTCACCTATTCTTCTCATTTCAAATTCACTCCCCATTAGCTTTACAAACACCTGACATAGTGATTCAAAAGTAGCTTCAGATATTATGCCATCAACATATATCTAAAAATTAGTAGGTTGCTACCTTTGGACAAGCCCTTGGTTCTTACTTCATACTATAGAGAGTTTGTCCAATGTAAGCATATGATGAGGAAGATCTTCATCTTTAAAACCTAAGTGTTGCTTTACATAGACTTTTTCTTTCAAGTTGTTGAAGATCCTCCTGGTTTGCATTGATCCAGTCAATATCTTTCAAAGATTTGTTCATATATTTAGGCTCAAATTTTGACAGAAATGTTGTGAAGGCCATGAATTTTTTGGCTTGATCTTTTGTTTAAACTCCAGATTTGAAAGGTGAAGTTAAGTTCTCAAGGGAGTGAGAAGATCTATTCTTCCAATTTTGACATTTGAGTTAACTTTTATTAAAATCGGGTCCCTAGAGATTTTGACTAGACCTTTTTTGTAGTTTTTCCTGAAACTAGGATCTGCATCTGAGATCTTTCATCACAATCACCTTCATCTTTCTCAACTGTATTACTTTGTTCTTTGTTCTTGACCATCATCTTCAATATTTTAAAATAAGACACCTATACCTTGAAGTGTCTTGAGAGAGATAAAATAGTCAGTCCTTCTAGTCATATGCTTTGAACATCTACTATACGTAAACAAGTTCTAACTGCAATCCCTTTCTCCTGCTGTAAAAAAAGTTATTTGTTAGATTTGGGAACCATTTTGATTTTATGTTCCCACAAAAAATATAATGGTGTGGTCATGCCTTTATTAGCCCCGCTAGGTAGTGAGTTCTTCTTCACATTTTTCAAAGGTTTAGAACCCTTGAGATAGGAATTCCCCTGCTAGATATATCTAGCACAGTTCAGTCTAGCTCTAACCCAACTTTGATAATTCTCCTTCAAGTTCTCATCCCTTCTACAATGTGTACATAGAGGTATTTGGACCTTGATTTTGGCACCATGAACTGCCTTCCCTAGAGATTCAAGTGAGGGGGTTCTATAATTATATCAAAGGCCTTTACCATAATGTCACCCTGACTAGTTAAATTAGAGAGGATTTGAGAGGATATGTTCCATTTTAGTGATTTGTTAAGTTCTTTTCTTATACAAACTAGGCCCCTTTCTAATTCTTCAGTCTTATGGAGTGCAGTCATGAGGTGTTTTTGAGCTCTCAATTTTTCTTCAAGCTCAATTTGAATTCTTGAGGCTTGTTTCTTCCCTTTACTATTAGAATTATTTACTTTCTCTAGTTGACTTCTTAAACTCAGATTTTAGATTTCAATTTGGTAAAATATTCATCTATTTCAAATATTTGAGGAGTTAAGGCAATAAATTAAAGATCTTAATTTTATAATTTCTCTTCTAGCGCATTTTTCTCAGCAACCATTCACATAAAAAATCAATCTGCACATTTGTAAGCTCTTTTATCTTTCTAATTAAGTAGTTATCTAAATTTTCTTTAATGTCAGAAATAGATACCTCATTTTCATATTCATATTCAGTGTTTTCCATAAGAGAAAACAAGGAGTCAAAGGTGACTTTACTCTCTCCACAGCTAGCATAGACACATCTTTAAGTTTTTCATCATTCTCAGATTCACTGGAGAAATCTCCCAAGACAGCTAAAGCCCGTTTAACTGCATAATCAGTTGCAATGATTCTTCTCAATTTTTATGGGACCTAGTCTTTCTTATTTCCTTTGTTAGCTCCAAACTTTTGATATTCCTAATAATCTATTTTTAGCAATGGACAATACTTGATGAAATGCTCAGGACTTCCATATTTGTCACAAACTTTAGTTGTACTTCCCTTTTTGCTGCTACTTCCTCTTCTTTGAAACTAACCACTTTTCTTCATTGCTTTAACAATCCCTTTTTCCAAATAGGAAACATCAATGTCTTCCTCAGTTGAATCAGACTTTGAAGCCTTCAATGCTAGAGGATTTTCTCTTTTTGCTTCCTTCTTGTCTTGCCCATGCTACTTCTTGAGTTCATGAGTCTTCAGATTGACAATAAATTCTTTCTTATTGAGAGTATTTAGGTTTGTTGCCTCAGTATATCTTCTACTTTGCTTTCCCAGGACATAGGAAGAACACTTAAAATATTTCTCACTGGCTTGACAAGTGACAAGCTCCAAAATTGGGCCATGTTGTATAGGCATCTCAAGCCCAACTTAGACCGTAGATCATCCCATTAACCTAACCCAATCATTAAATCAAACCACAAGTGTCATATAAACTCCGAACATATATCAAGGTAGCCAAAATTAAGACTAAGAGTCAATACTTACACAATATCTATCATATCATTAGTGTCAACATTCTAACCAACACACTAATGTCTATAGTCGTTCACAATACCTCTACATAAATTTGAAGTCTATATAAATATATGTCGGGATATGCCCCTGACAATAGCCAAAACTAAATCCAAGATAATTCGATATAATAAACTAAAGACTATGAAATGTATGACTCTAGATTAATGAAGCTTACCACTTCAAGGTCAATCACATGAACTGCTTGAACACCTATCATTATGCAGGAAGAGAAGAAGAAGCTTCAGCCCTAGTGTTGCATGGGGACATAGCATCTAGTGACGCTTAGCGGTTGGAGCACTAGCATATAGCTCAAGGATAAGGATAAAATAAAATTATCATTTAAAGCCAAGTCATTACATCATATTCGATCACATTTATATGAATAATCATTAATGAAAGTACATAATATTTTCATAGCATGCCACCAAGGAAACATGACTTAACAACTATTCCTATTGCACTCATTCATATGTCATGAATTGGAGGACTCCGACCTCCCACACTATAGATTTGAACATTTAGATTTCTTATTAAACAAGAGAATAAAACCATAATCAAACTCATTAGGTAAGGGACTCAAACTATAAGCAAACACTTTAGGCATGGGAATCGAACAACAAGTTATTTCATCGGGTGAAGGACTCGAACCACAAGCCATTTCATCGGGCGAGGGACTCAAACCATAAGCCATTTCATCGAGCGAGGGACTCAAACCACAATCCATTTGGATAAGGGACTTCAACCACTAGTCATCTTACTACAATTATTAGTCAGCATTTGAACCCTTAACCCCTTAGTTTATGCATTAACATCTACACAACTCATTAACATCTACGTAGGTGGCTCAATTACCTCAAACTTCATCGAGAGAAATAATGGTGACGCTTTTCACTGATTCTTAGTTTATCTTAAAAGGTCCTAACCACCTAGATTTCAGCTTTCCTAGAAACAATTTAAGTCTGGAATTAAACAGAAGTACCAAGTCCCCTTTTTTAAACTCTCGTTTATCTATCTTCCAGTCATGGTACTTTTTATTTTTTCTTTATACAAATCTGCTCGCTCATATGCCCTAAGGAAAAATTCATCCATCTTATCAGTTTCCCTAATCTCATTTCTATCGCCTCCTTCCAGTTCAGATTCAACTTCTTGAGTGCCCATAAGGCCTTATGCTTCAGTTCTATTGGCAAATGGTACGCCTTTCCATAGACAAGTTGAAATGGTAACATTCCAATAGGTGTCTTGAAAGCAGTTCGGTATGCCCACAAGGCATCATCAAGTTTTTGTGACCAGTCTTTTCGGCTAGCATTCACTGTCTTGGATAGGATGTCCTTTACTTCACAATTTGACACCTCCACTTTCCCACTGGTTTGCAGGTGATATGGAGTAGCCACTCTGTGGTGTTTCACACCATACTTCGCTAGAGCCACTCGAAATAGTTTGTTGCAAAAGTGAGATCCTCTATTTCTTATGATAGTACGTGGTACTCTGAAATAAGAGAAGATGTTCTTTTTAAGAAATGAAACAACTCTCTTACCCTCATTGTCAGCCAATGCGATAGCCTCAACCCACTTGGACACATAATCAACAACAACCAGAATGTACTTCATCCCATAAGAACTTACAAATAGACCCATGAAGTCAATACCCCACACATTAAATAACTCCACTTCAAGCATCTTAGTTAAGGGCATTTCATGTCGTTTAGATATCGATCCTTGTCTTTGACACTGATCGCATTCCTGCACAAACTTATAGGCATCTTTAAATAATGTTGGCCAATAATAGCAACTCTGCAACACCTTCCTGGCCATTCGGTCACCCACATGGTGACCCCTAACTGGGGAAGCATGACATGCTTCTAGTATACATCGTACATTTACTTCAGGCATGCATCTCCGTATGATATTATCTACATATCGCCTGAAAAGATAAGGCTCATCCCTGAAATAATATGTTACATCATGCAAAAACTTTTTCCTTTGATGGAACGAAAGGTGTTTTGAAAGATCTCCCTCACAACATAATTTGCATAATCATCGTACCAAGGCAATGTTTCCAGAGCAGTTGCCAGGATCTCCTCATCTAGAAACTCATTATTTATTTTTGTTTCATCACTCACTTCCTGTCCACTTTCCATTCTAGATAGATAATCTGTACCTGGTTTTCATAACCTTTTCTATATTTGACTTTGAAATCAAACTCTTGCAATAGAAACACCTATCTAATTAGCCTTGGTTTAGCATCCTTCTTGGCCATCAAGTACCACAAGGCAATATGGCCTGTATGGACTACCACTTTAGTTCCAAGCAGATACGACCTGAATTTCTTGAAAGCATACACCACAGCTAGTAATTCCTGTTTGGTTACTATGTAATTCTTTTGTGCTCTATTCAGTGCTTTGCTGGCATAATATATCGGGTGAAACAATTTATCCCTCTTTTGTCCCAATACATCTCCTAACACAACACCACTTGCATCATACATTATTTCAAATAGTTTGGCCCAGTCAGGTGCAATAACAATAGGGGCCTCCACTAGCTTCTTTTTAAGGCATTCAAATACCTTCAAGCACTTATCATCGAAATTTAACTTCCTTCTCCAATAACTTTCAAAGTGGGATTGCAACTTTTGAGAAGTATTTTATGAATCTCCAATAGAATCCTGCATGACCAAGAAAACTACGAACTCCCTTTACTGAAATGGGGGTCGGTAATTTCTCAATAACTTCAACCTTTGCTCGATCAACTTCAATCCCTTTTTCAAAAATTTTATGGCCCAGCATAATACCCTCATTTACCATAAAATGGAATTTTTCCTAGTTAAGCACCAGATAAAATTCAACACATCTCTGCAAAGCCACATTCAGATTCTCCAGACATATTTTGAATGAATCACCTACCACTGAGAAATCATCCATGAATACCTCTATGATGTCTTCTACCATGTCAGAGAAGATAGACATCACGCACTGTTGAAAAGTGGCGGGTGCATTGCATAGCCCAAATGGCATCCTCTTAAATGTAAATGTGCCATATGGGCATATGAACGTCATCTTCTCTTGATCTTCTAGAGCAATGCAGATTTGGTTATACCCAGAATAACCATCCAAGAAGCAATACCACCCCCTGCCAGCTAATCAATCAAGCATTTGGTCCATGAAAGGCATTGGGAAATGGTCCTTCAGTGTCCAAGAGTTCAACTTACGGTAGTCCATGCAGACTCTCCACCCGGTCACTGGCCTGAGTGGAATCAGCTCATTCTTCTCATTAGCAACCACCGTCATACCACCCTTCTTGGGCACATATTGAACTGGGCTCACCCACTTGCTATCAGAAATAAGGTAAAATACTCCTGCATCCAACCACTTAATAATCTCCTTTTTAACCACTTCTTGCATTGGTGGGTTAAGACGATGTTGATGCTTAATAGTAGGAGTACAGTCTTCTTCTAGTGGATCTTGTGCATACAGATGCCAGGGGGAATGCCAATAATGTCTGTGATGGTTTATTCAATTACTCTCTTATGCTTCTGAAGCACTAAAATAAGTGCAGTTACCTGTCATTCTTCCCAATCGGCTACAATAATAACAGGTAGCGCATTCCCTTCTCCAAGAAATACATATCATAAGTGACCAGGCAATTCCTTCAATTCCAACACCGGAGGTTATTCAATGGATTGCTTGGCTGGTGGTATTGGTCAATTAGCCAGATCAAGGTTGAGCTTTTTAAGAGAATAAGAATACGAGCCCAGGATGGTCAGGGCACAACTTGTCTCTTCATACTCTTCAATACCTTTGCTTTCATAGTTCATAACAACCACTGCTAAGGACTCAATAATAAGCTGTTTAGTTTTGAGTACATCCTGTTCATCCTCAAAGAACACATCAACTACTAAGAACATGCTCATTTCCTTATGTTGTTTCATTGATTTACCCATAGTAAATCGTACTTCTTCATCGTTCACCTTGAATAAGAGCTTATTCGCTCTCAAATTGATCAATACACTTCCGATTGCAAGTAAAGGTTGACCCAAGATTATGGGCACCTCAAAGTCCACCTCACATTCCAGAATGAAGAAGTCTGCAGGGAATATGAAATTGGAGACCCTGACCAGTACATCATACAAAATGCCAATAGGTCACTTTATTGATTTGTAAGCTATTACCAGCCTCATGTTGGTCATTGTAGGATTTCCTAGACCTAACTTTTTTATAGATAGTCAATGGCATCAGGTTAATACTTTCTCCTAGATTACACAATGCTTCGGTAAAGTCTATAGTTCCAATTGTACCGGGAATAGTGACTGCACCAGGATCTGTCTTCTTTTGCGTCAAGGTCCCTATGGAAATAGCAGTACAATGGTGGAGGTTTGCTTCTAGTTCGCAACTCACTTCTCATTTCTTGGTCACAAGATCTTTCATAAATTTTGCATACCCCGACATTTGCTCCAGGGCCTCAATCAAAGGCATATTTATAGTGAATTGTTTGAGAATTGCCAGGAACTTGCTGAACTTTGCATCTTCCGCCTTCTTTCTCAGCCATTGAAGAAAGGGAGGTGGTGGCCGTGGCATAGGTTTCAACACCACTTCCTTCTCTTTATTCTTTATTCTTTAGTGCTGAGGATAGTTGACTCATCTGTTTCTCTAACTGCTGGATAGAAGTTGAATGTGAACTAACCAACTGACTCATAGTGGAAAATTCACTCCTCATACTGACTAAGCCTGCATTAGTAGTCTCTACTCTCTTCAATAGTTCTTTCATCATATCTTCCATCGAATACTTTATCGAACTAGTTGTGGCATCTTTTTGATAACGTGCAAGAACATACAACCTATTTCTGTCATTGATGTATCTCCATTTTTCTTGCTCTCTGTCTTTATGATTAGGATTGTCATACCTATTCCGACCTTGATTCCCTTGGCTAGTACCTCAGAAACCCAACTGATTATCAAAATAGTTGACTTCTTCTTCAGTCTCCATATCAACACGATCCCAAGTCATTACAGCTTTCACCCGTTCCGTCCTTCCTAACATTAGGTGCTTGGTGTGCAAGTTCATTTAAGTCTTTAGATGGGCCATGTCTTGATCATTTTCCTCATTCTTTTTTCGCTGCTCCTCACTCCTTCCAACAGGTACAGTTGGACTTGTCACCACAGAATCACTGGTGTACCAAGCCCTACTTAATTTAGTCATTCTATTCAGCATATTAGCATCATCTTGAAATGCAAGAGTAACAAATGATCCTCCAGCAGCATTGTCTACCATTGACCTTGTCACAGAGTTAAAATCTCTATACAGAGTCTCCATCAGATGTATGTCTGTGATGTTATGATTTGGACATTGTGCCAGCTTCTTCTTGAATCTCTCCCAAGTTTCATACAAAGCCTCATTTGGGAGTTGCCTAAAATTGTTGATCTCATCCCTCAACTGTACCCTCTTGGATGGCAGAAAGAACCTTTCTAGGAAAGTTCCTCTCAACTGCCTCCAGTTGGTTATAGAATCAGGCGTCAACTTATTTAGCCATAATGTTGCCTCGCCGGACAGAGACAATGGGAACAACCTTAATCGGATAGCACTCTGGCTCACCCTTGGGTTATCAAAGGATTTGCAAATAGTGACAAAATTCACCAGATGCAGATTAGGGTCATAATCAGGAAAGCCTCTAAAAAACCCTTTCATATTTAAAAGTTGGATCATTGTGCTTGTAATATTAAACTTTGCTCCTGGTGCCAACAGTGGCAAAATGATCGCTCCCATTATACCTACTCCATCCATATCATCATCCTCTTCAGCCTCATACCACAGTGATCATTCTGCCATTCTGCTTATGTGATAGAGTTCCAGATTGGGTACTGCTTAATGCAACCTAAAGTAAATATCCTTAAAATAGACAAAAACAACAACCAAACATAAATCAAGGAAACTTAACTATCAACACATTTTCACGCATAAAATTTTCAGTCTACAACCGTATTCCCCGGCAATGGTGCCATTTTTGATAACACTCAAACTACACTCTTGAATGGGTGTAAGCAATC
>NC_061119.1:89233836-89301054 GCF_002878395.1 Capsicum annuum | reverse complement strand
TCGTCACTCTCATCCAGCAACTCTTCTCCACTGTTCTTCCTAACGCCTTTTTCTGGTAGCTAACTACATCTCTGAAGGCTTGCAAGAAATGCCGTCAAACTTATATCAGCTCACTTGTACCAGATTTTACTTATTTTGTTCAGCTTTCCTATGTTTTCCTCCCATCCTTGCTACAACTACAATGTCACAAGAAAACGATCAAAAACAACCAAAAGTTTCTTAACACTTTGCAATTATTTAGAGTTAAAAGCCTTAAATGTGTTAGTATCTTCTCACACATCAGTCTCCTAATGGGTAAAAATAGAAAAAGGAATTGACAGACTCTCAGGACCAAAACCAAAATGCAAAACCACAAACAGGGTCACATAAGATAAAGTAGACCCTAGATCAAGTAAACAATTCATTTCTCAGGATTAAATTTTCAACATACCCATGAAAACATGGGGAGACGGCTCAAAATCCTAGTGGGTAGCAAGTGTATACAAGCAATTTTGGCTAGCACTAATTCCCAAAATAGAATTAGAACATAAACAACACCCTTTAGTGCAAAAGTAGATTAAGTAGCAATAGGGGACCTATTGGCCCAAGAAGCTATCGGAGAGGGTTATTCTCACTGCATGTTCCCAATCTCACAACATCTAAAACATCTATTTTGCCTCTTCTCACATAGACCATGATGAATCTGACCATAGAATCTACAAAGTGGGTAAGATAGAGCTAATTGAGCCCCACCAATTTGAGATTGGGCACCCGATGCCCGAAACCTACCACTAAATTTATAATGATGATCACCCAAGGACTTTAGGTAAGTAGCATTAACTGTGGAGAAAGATATCAAACTCCCCCACTTCTTTCTAGTCCACTTACCACCACTTCCACTACAGAACTTGGAAGGTCTAAATTTCTTCCATTGCCTTTCATTAACCTTAACTTCCTTATCTTTATCTTCTTCTACTAATTGCATATACACGGTCAACTTAGAGATGTCCATTTTTTTTTCAACAAATTCCCCTTTCTTTCAAGAACCAACTCATGGGACAATCCCGAGACAAAATTATGCATTCTAGCCCTCATGGTAGAAATCATCTTGGGAGCATACTTAGACAACTAATGGAATCTCAAGGCATACTTCTGAATAAAAATCCTTCCTTGCTTCAAGTTCATAAACTCTTAGCCTTTTGATTCCCTCAACTCTTGAGGAAAAAAGTGGTCTAAGAAAGCTTCGGAGAAATCCTCCCACAAGGCAGGACTAGCATCTACACCTTAAGATAACTCCAACCCTTCATACCATTAGTACGCAACATCCTTTATTGGTACGAAGCAAACTCAACTGCCTCAATCTCTAAAGTATACATGATTTAAAAAATCTTCTCCATTTCACTAATAAAGCCTTAAGGATCCTCCTCAACCTTCATACCCATGAACATAGGAGAGTTTACCGATTGAGTCAAGAGGTTGATAGAGAGATGATACTCAACATTAGTAGCATCTTCTTGAGGTGATGGAATAGTAGTGTCACCCTCATAGTTAGGGTTTATTGGGATAGGTGGAGCCCCATTAGGATGGTTCGATGCTGCAGTCCTAGCCTGGGTCTGGACCCCATAAGTTGGATGAGCTCCATCAATAGGGCCCTCAGACGAGGCCTAGGTGTTTTCCTACATATCAGATCTCCTTGGAGGAATGATCTAAAATATAAGAAAACAAAAATTAGAGAAATCCATGACCTAAGACTCTAAAGCTTGAGATTGAAACGCAAAAAATAGAAATATTCCTAAATGTCTCATAGGCCATATCTTATAAGTGTGGCATGCTTTACATCCATAAAAGAGACTATACTTGACACAACATTATGAATACGTAACTCATAATGAACCTAGGATTTGATACCAACTTGACATGCCCTGAAACTAGGTCATATCATATGGGTATCTCAAGCCCAACTTGGATCAGAGATCATCCCATTAACCTAACCCAATCATCAAATCAAACCATAATTGTCGAATAAACTTCAAACATATATCAAGGTAGCAGAAATTAAGACTAATAGTAAACACTTAGACAATATATATCATATCATTAGTTTCAACATTCTAACCAATGCACCCAAGTGCACAGTTGTTCACAATACCTCTACATAAATTTGAAGTCTACCTAAATATATATTAGGACATGCCCCCGACAATAGCCAAAAGTAAATCCAAGACAAACCTATATAATAACTAAAGACTATGAAATGTATGACTTCTAGAGTAAGGAAGCTCACCACTTAAAGTTCAATAACATGAACCACTCAAGCACCTATCACTGCATAGGAAGAGAAGAAGAAGCTCCAGCACCTATGTCTCATGGAGACATATCATCCAAAGATAGTTAGTAGTTGAAGCGCAAGCACGTAACTTAAGGTTAAGAAGAAAATAACATTATCCTTTAAAAACAAGTCATCAAATCAGATTCAATCAAACTCATGTGTATAACCATACATGTAAGTACATAACACGTTAATAGCAGCCACCAAGGAAATAAGACTTAAAAGCTATTCCTAATGTACTTATTCATATGTCATGAAGTGTAGGACTCCAGCCTCCCACACTATATATTCAAACATATCAATTTTTATTAAACTAGGGACTCGAACCATAGGTAAACTTATTAAGCAAGTGACTTGAACCACAAGAAAACTCATTAGAAAAGGGACTCAAACCACTAGCTATTTCATCGGGCGAGGAACTCAAACTACAAGCTATATCATCATGTGAGGGACTCAAACCATAAGCCTTTTCATCGGGCGAGGAACAAACACAAGCCATTTCACTGGGTGAGGGACTAGAACCATAAGCCATTTCATTGGGTAAGGGACTCAAAGCACAACCCATTTCATTGCAAGGGACTCAAACCACAAGCTATTTGGACTAGGGACTTGAAAGACTAGTCATATTATTACAATAATTAGTCAACATTTGAATTTTTAACCCCTTTAGCTCATGCATTAACATCCACACAACTTATTTTTACCCTTAAGGATTCAAACCATTTATCCAACTCAACAACATATAGGACCATAACGTCATCATGGAAATATTCATTGGTTTAAACACTTTATAAGGCCAATGCCTTAATTAAAATCATCAGTCAATTCAATCAGTGGTCATCAATACCCTTAATAACCCATTCATTCTTCATTATAATTTCTATACCACACTTTAGTTCCATACATAATTCAAGTTCATGTTTAGGGGCTTGAACCCTTTTCTTAGTCATCAAACCAACATGCTTATCATTTAGCTTATTAAATAGATAACAATTTCCATACAATGAATTTATAAAACATTCATAATCATTGGGTGATTTCTCTAGTTCAAAATATCATTAACATGTGACTAGATATTTCATTTAGATATTTTAACAAACACCTTATGTGCATATGATTATCAAGTCCAAATTCATGGAAGAATTCATCATTATTAGGGTTATTCAAGACCTATTTGTTAAATCACATACAACAAGAACACACATAGATAAATCATCTCCAATAACATATATAAACACAAGTCTTAAGCAAGAACTATCATTATTCATTATTAGACAACAAGACACCTTATCATTTGATTTCAAAATCACAATTTACAATTATTAATGTATGTGTGAAATACATGGTTTTTGAGTTATTAAACAAGGGAAAGATTTACATGCCTTATATAAGATGATCCACCAATAAACTTGACTCCTTCTTGCCTCTAGATAAGCACCCTTGGAATCCTAGCCTTCAATCTTGTTTCAAGATCTTTTGAGAGTATTTTGGAATGTTTAGGTCTAGAAAAAAAGGGTTTAGAAGGCCACAATACCTTATATAGTGAGGGGACTTAAGGATTTTGGGGTGGGAAATGACTATAGAGACCTTGACTTAAAAGTTAAAAAGTGGCCTTCCGGGTTGACTCACTTGAGTCAATCATAGCCTAGGGTATGAGTGGTACCATAACTAGTACACTAGGCTTCACCTAGGACTCATAAATTTCCCAAAGTACGAACACACACCCTAGACTCATATCCATAGGGTACAACTTATACCCTAAACCATACCCATAACTCATACCAAAAATAGTCCACTTTGGATTACGTTAAACACTCTATACGACTAGGTTGTGTACGGATAGTAAACTAAGATATGACCATGAGAGGCCAGGTCATATTTGGGTTAGTATGCTATCCTCCTAGGTTATTCAATATACGAGAAGGGGAGTTTTATTGGGTACGACTTATACACTAGTGTATGAGTGATACACCTAAACTGTATCTTGGTCATAAATCCCAAATCATGAGATTTTTCTAAGGATCCAAAATCAAGGTGTTTTAAAAAAGAAATTACTTCTCCTAGATAATGCAACTCATTTTTTCCTGAAGTAAATCTAGTATGCATTTCTTGTACTATTTTTCCTTCCTTCATGGAAAAAGTTTCTTACTGAGTAGTCAGTATGTCAACTTTTGAATCTTTCATATCAGTTTTTCCTTTATGAGTAGTCTTTAGGCTATCCCAGATTTTCTTAGCATTTTCACAATAAGAAATCCTATTATACTCATATGGTCCTATACCACATACAAGGAGTTAATTAGCCTTGTAATTCTTCACCAATCTCTTTTAAATTTCATCATTAAACTCTCTCTTGTTTTTGACAACCATCCCTATTATGTCTCCTTATTTGACCTCTCTAATAGGCACATGAGGGCCATTTATCATTTCATACATTTGCTCACTATCCTCAGCCATAATAAAGTCATATATCCTGGTTTTCCACCATCTATAGTACTACTCATGAAGGTGGGGTGATCTACTAGTAGATAGCCCTTTTTCCAAATTAGTTGGAGCATCCATGATCAATAACTCACTCTAGGTGTGACCCTTTTAGAGTATCATTGCTCAAATACTAATTGATGAAATGTGTGGGGTTCACGACCTTATAAGGTACCAAGTCCTTTTAAGTTAGATGCAAGCAATAATGTAGTAAAAGAATAAGAAAATAAAAACTTTGTATGAAATTAAGAAACACAATGGTTTAACATGGAATCCTCTTTGCTCAAGGAAGGAAAAACCATAGCTTGCCTCACAAGCACTCAAAAAACTACTATAATCAAACTCATGATTGCCGACTCCATTAGAACTTAACTCTAAGTTCCACTAATTTGTAATAACTCTATTATAAACTTTTCTCTTGATAACTATGTCAAATATTTATTAACTCTAATCAATATCACCTCAGGTAACTCTACCTAAGCATTCTCAGCAAAAGAAAAGTGTTACTATTATAGTATGAATAACTCATTTAGTATGAGTAATTTTATTATAGACCAACACTTGACTTAAGAATAACCAAAACTTAAGCACACTTGTAGATATTTGGAACTTGAGAAATAAGAGTTTTTGTCATTTCTTGATTCACTATCTATTTGAAAAACTAGTTAAATGGGAGGCATCCTTATTTATTTATAGTAGTGAATAAATTAGGGTTGAATTTTTATTGGACCATGTATCACAATGGGTACACTGCACTCTAGCATAGTTAGTTGCATAAGCAAATAAAACTATGCAGAGTGTGATAGTTGTACCATATCATGAGGAGCTAGGGTCCTGGTCCTATAAATATACTGATCATTATCAAAACATGAGACATAACCATGCGATGAATGTCAAGAATTAATCCATAATACCATAATTGAACCATATACATCAAGGTAACCTAGTGTATATACCTTCTCCAACTCAAAAACTCATAATGACAGGACCTACAACAACCACCCTTCTCAAGCATAACAACTCATCAAGATAGGACCAATGACAACCACCCTTCTCTGGTATAATAACTCACACACGAAGTAGTCCCTAGGGGTTAAAGAGTACCCATATACATCGACCTGGTCCTGATCCAGGATTTTGAATCATCATGAAAATTATCAACATCATCAATATTATCAACATAATCTACATCATTATCATTATTTGTCCAATATCAAAGAGATACATATATATATATATATATATATATATATAATAAATGCACAAACTTGAGGCATGGCTAAAAAGAGTGTAAAACCCATAAATCATTTCCAGGGGTAAACTCTGGGACTAAATAATCATAAAGGTTTAAAAAGGATTGAAATCTCTCACGATTGTAGTAAATAATAGTATAAAATCATAGACTAGAATCTACCTCAATGAAATATTTAAATCATCATTTTCATTCTCATAACACATAGTCATCCATTAAGATGGTATGATTCCCATTATGAATAAATTCATTTTTAAGGTGAAAATGGGGCTATAATCCATTTTTTAGGAAAAATAGTAGTAAAATCATATTTTTGTTGGAATCATACCATTAAGCATATTTAATGATAATAAATGTACCAAATATATATATTCCATCGCCAATATTTAAACAATGTAATCATAAAATTACCATTCCTACAAACCAGCTATGCCCTTTACAAGGATTAACCATTTCCAGGAATCCAACTAATTTCATACTCACAACCTTGTGCCTAATATTGTGTCCAAAATAATAACAATCATCATAATCATGGCCTTAGTCCCACATACATATCTGGAAACCATACAAATAACCATACCGATAAGCCATCTTATATATACAAAGTATGTCATATCTATAGGACATAAATCATATCTATACGGTATGTTATGTCTATAGGGAACATTATCTCTGTAAGGCATATATCATCAATAGTCCATATTATATCTATAAGCCATATCATATCTACAAGCCACAATATATATATAAGACATATCATATCTATAAACCATATTATATATATAAGGCATCTTATATCTATAGGCCATATATCATAACTATGAGGCATATCATATCTATAGGCCATACATCATAACTATGAGGGATATCATATCTATAAGGCATCTCATTTCTATAGATCATATATCATAACTATAATGCATGTCATATCTATAAGGCATCTTATATCTATAGGACATATATCATAACTATGAGGCATCTTATACCTACAATACATATATCATAACTATATCTCTAATTATATTACCAAGCATGTCGATAGACCATATCATAAATTATAATGATCCTTCAGGTTACTTTTCACATTATGCTTACCTTCATAATTTGAGCTTCTCCATTGCTACCCTAAGTTATTTATGACTTTTAGACCTACAATTCATATACTAGGAAAATCATTTATTTTTAGAGCCAATTTTCTATTTTAAAGTCTTTGCTAGTTCTAAATAGCCACCGAGCAAAAACTTCAGCTAAATAATCTTGGATGACAATTTTGACTGTGCCATCAGATCCATAATATTGATTTTAGTCTAGGTAGACCTTTGGTTTGGGTTCCAATGTACCCAAGCTTATTTCAACCTATTGGTTGAAAAGTTTAGAATTGGAAAGAATGGGTGTGAGATCCGCATAGGTTGAAATGATCTTGGATTGAAAATTTGACTTTTCCATTACATCTGTGACATTTATTTTAGTCTATGGAGACCCTTGGTTCTGGTCCCAAGGTTCCCAAACTTATTTTGGGCTATAGAGCATATTTTATGAAAAATGTTGGAACTATAGGTATGGGCTCCACTTTTTGCCTAAATGATCTTTGATCAACGTTTTGATAATTCTAATGGATTTGAGATGTGTCTTACACAATAAATTCACTATGGCATCATGTTCTTTGGATTCCGGATTATTTTTAATTGACAAAAACTTATTTTTGAGTTTGTTGTCATCTTGTTCAATCACGATCATGGAGCAATACCTAAAAACCCTAAAATGAGTGTAATAAATCATAAATAGTCATGGGGTTGACTTGGAAGCTTAATTATCATCTTGTATGGTGATTATCTTTAAGATTAAGGTAAGAATTTCTTGAATTTATGCTTGAATTTCTTAGTTTGGACCCAAAATCCTAATTTAGCTTAGGGCTTGATTTTATCCCAATGTATGCTTAGTTTTTACCCATTCTTTGATGGTTATGATTCTTTATTCACGTGTGATCATTGTGTTGGTATCAAAAACTCATTTTCTATATGTGGGACCCATTTAAGGTTTTGGTGTCATTTTAGACCCAAAGCACACTAGTACAATATGGTTATCATTAGACTCATATTAATGAGTATATTGTGGTTTTGATAGTGTGATGGAATTTTTAGAATTGTAAAGTAAAAATGATCATGTGGTGCATGAGTGAGGTTTTGTCGTTTGGCCTTGAGATAGGCTTCTATCCACTTTTCTTCATAGATGATCTATGATGTAGGTTGCGTGTGAATATGGATGTTAGGACTGATTATGAGTAGGATAAATTTTCATTGATATTTTGATGTTCGAGAAATAAATTAGTGTTTTTGGACTCGTAAGATGTCATTTTAATAACCCTTTTGTATCCTATTTCCTTACCTCTTTACTGTAGATTAGTTATAGTATGGATATGATATAATTCTATGTTTCGAATATGGTTTTAGGTTTTGAAGCATGATTTATATATTTAGCCTTATTGGGATAATGTGGAAGTCTTGAAACCATAAGTTGGGTAGAGTTGACTTAAGTACCCTTGTTCTAGTCAAAGTTGCTATGTTAGGCATGAATATGGCTTACTTGACATCTAGAAAGATAAAATAGATACCTTAGCCTAGTTTAGGTCATAATATACCTAATTATAGAAGTTGTTGGTTAGAAGTGGGATCATTTAGCACACTTAGTCCCAAGCTTGTCTTAAGTCTTGTGGACTTAGTGCGAATGTTAGATATAGATGATGCTAGTAAACCATAGAATAAGGTTACTTGGTAACTTATGTTGATGTTCCTGAATTGCGGCTTTTGATTTATGGTTATGATACTCTTTATAGAAGTGATATTGGGCACTTATAGATGATATTTCTCCTAGATGCATTATGTGGCATATAGAGATGCTATTTTCTCTTAGACTTGATGACTATCCTATAACGATTCTATTTCTTATTAGACTTGATGATTAACCTATAGAGATCTTATTTCCTCTTAGACTTGATAATTGGCCTACAGAGTTGTTATTTCCTTTAGTCATGATTTTTGGACCTATAGAGATGATGTTCCTTTTAGATATGTAAATTTACCTAAACAAGTGATATTTCTCATAGTCAGGATTTATGAACTATTGATATAAGATCTTTTAAATGTGTGATGATTAGAGGTATGCTACATCTTATAAACATGATTATGATATGAGTCCTGCATATTTGTATGGACCTAAGGGCATGATTATGATGTTGTGATTATTCTGGAAAAATTAATGGGCCAAGGGTTGTGTTATGATATTGATTTAATAGTTGAGAAGTGTTTATGATTATTAATGATGTGATTACAGTTTATGAATATGAATATGTATATGTTTATATACACATCTCTCCGGTATAAGATGGAGGAAGATACGATATGATGCTTACTATTCAATAATTAAATACTAATGATGGCATGCATAGATTTAGAGCATTCATGATTAATATATCGGTAATTGTTGTGATTCTAGTTGAAATGTGACTTATGATTGTTCTTCTTAATTAAGGGTTAATCTAAGTGGTAGCTAAATGTCTTTTAGGTGGCTATAGTACTTGATAGCTTGAAATCTAATATACTAGTTAATTAACCTTGATTAGTTGAGATATGGTAACTAACGATGATTGATACATGACGAATAATGATGTTAAGGTAAATAATGATTAGATAATGAAGGATGTTAGTTAATAAAGAATGATTAGATGATAAATGGTAAATTGTTGACTATTAATGATTAACAGATAAAGTATGATTAGTTGATAATAATGAATGATGGATAAATGGCAGTTTTGGTCTAGTGATGAACCTTGACTAGATGTTAGATATTGGTTATTTAGTAAATAGTGGTTAGTTATTATCCCATGAGTAAGGATAATGCTTATGCTAATAATTAGAGGTTATGTGATGACTAGAGAACTAGTGATTCTATTATAATAAGTGTTGGTTAACCAATAATGAGTAGCTGGGAAGTATTGACTAGATAGATATTCTATGGTGATATATGTATGTTTATAAGTATTTTAGTGTATCTTATTTGGTAATGGTAATTGTGATAATATTGATACATGGCAAGATCAGAAGATACTATTATGATGATATTAATACTCGAGAAGGACGAAGGACACTATTATGATGATATTGATACCCGACATGGCTGGAGGACACTATTATGATAATATTAATACTCGACAAGGCCGTACGATACTATGATGATGATATTGATACTCGGCAAGGCCGAAGGATACTATTATAATAATATTGATAACTAACAGACGGAGAATACTGTTGTTATGATGTTGATACCCCATGGCCGGAGGATATATTGATACCTAGAAAGTTCAGAGGATTATTACAATGATGATGGTACTGATAAGGATAGTTATGATATTAATTATGTACTTTACATTTATTCCTGCATGTGCATTACCTATCACCAGTATGCACCTATGTCTATTAGCCTGTATGGGATGATTGGTAGATATAGGTGAAGAATATGCCTTGTGTTGTTCTATGTTTATTGAACCTTCTGAGCCTGGGACAGTGGGGGTAGACATAGGCTCAGCTAGGTATTTAGTTATCCAGAGTAGCTAGTTATTCACAGCGTTGCTGATATTGTTTTTATTATTATTCTGATCATTATTATAGCTAGCTTATGATAGATTGGTCATTGATTAGATATCGGGATTTAAGGTATGTTTTTGGCCTCTCCTATCTTATGTTTGCATTATTATGCATGATTATTTCATGTCTAGCCATGTGGATTAGAAACCTCAAGTATGATAGTATTTAAATCCTAAAAAGTATTATAATAAGGTCTTAAATGAGAATATGATGATATGGGTTATGCTTTGAGATGACCTCATATTTATATGCATATGTATCTATGTATATATATATATATACATATATCTATATGAATCTGTGATACTACCATATTCTGCTTCCTTTATCATTCATTTTGTATAGTCGTTACTTTGCCTTGTATAGTACTAAATATCTTTCTTTTGTTGTTTATTCATATATTGACCTGGTATATATAGTATATCATTGAAATATATTGAATATAGCAGGAATAGGATAGTTTACCCTAATACCTCCTTAGTTTTTTTATGTTAGACTCTTGGACATTAATAGAATAGTTGTCCCTTATTATTCTCATTTACTTGTTATATGATTTCTAGACTCTTGTGTGTAGATTTCGTTCTGTTTATATTCTATGTATATTTTCTTTATCTTTGAATCTCAGTTGGCAGTTACCTACTGAGTACCATTCATTTGGTACTCATACTACACTTCTACAACTTATAAATCATAGTACAGGTTATCGCTATTAATGTTTGCATTGTGCGGAGTAACCCTGGTAAAGAGACTTAAAGTGAGCTCCTGACGTTTGGAGTATTACTTTTCTCTTTCATATGTATTAGACTAGTCTCTAAGTTTTATTTGGAGATAAGTTGTATTAGTGTATTTCTCTTGATATTTACTTTTGTACTCTTTCTGTATTATAAGCTCTTGAACTAATACCATTAGGTTTTGGGATTCTTCTATGTATTGATCTTTATTTCATATATTTCACATTATTTTCCTTATATTATTGAGTAGTCTATAACTAGCCTTTGTGGACTATGGCTTGGCTTTCCTACTGGTGGGTTATGGTAGGTGCCATCATGACCTAAGGAAATTGGGTCATGACAAATTGGTATCATAGCCTAGGTGTCATTGGTGTATTAGTACAAGAGCTAAGTGTTAGTACAGTCCTGCAGATTGGTGCAAAGACTTCCATAACCTATCTTTGAGAAGCTATAGTGATATTTTAGGAAATTCACTTTATGACCTCTTATCGTGTGTCTGCATTCCTATGAACCTTGAACATATTATTTGACTCTATTCTATCCATAAAGGATGATGCAATATTTTTTATAGATACGAACAAGACTCTAAAACACATTTTCTAGAATTATAGCCTAGGACTAGAGGGTCAGAAATGGATATAGATCCTTAGCAGAAACCAAAAAGGGTTTGGAAAGAGTCCCTATCCAACTTGCAGAGTATGGTATAGTTCTTCGAGACATGGCAGCTATTTTAGATTATGAGGGGCAATATCTTAAAGTATTCTAGGATCTTAGTTTGGTTGTGTTATGATAAGGCACTGGTTTAGAGAATGCCCCTAGTATAAGATGGTGATCAACTACAGTTAGCCTGAATTCCCTCAGCCAAGAGTTCCTAAGACAGGCTATGATTTTGGATGTTTGGACATAAATTTTTAAATTTCTCTTAAAGTTAGTTGGTCAGCCATTTGGGCTGAGTTTGTGTTCTCTCCATATTGATGCTTCAGGAATTACCACTATTGTAGAGTGAACGACTACTAGTTTAGGAAGTGCTCCTGATATAAGATTCAAGTCATTTAGCTTCTTTTGAATAGCTCATGATATTTTGGAATTTTTAGTTTAATATGGTATGATTGGCGCCTAAGTGGATGATTCATTCAGTCGGTCAGAGTTGGACCCATTTGATTTATTTTCCTAAGACCTCCAGGAATGTGACTGCGAATGTCACCATAATTGATGTGCTTATATCTCCCGCATTAATCTCTTATTATATGTATAGAGGTTTTCATGCCCATTAATGATTTTATGCCTTGATGAATTTATCTAAGTCATTATGTGCCTTATTGTTGAATTTATGATTATGTTACTACTCTATGGTTTATTTCTTTTAGTAATAAATGGAGTAGACCTATATTGATGTGTTTCCCTATGGATGTCTTTTTGGCTTTGAATCCTATTTATCTTGGCACATTAGCCCTATTGTAGACATTGAGTGGTATATGATATTGATATTCATTTTGATACCTCTTGTTCAGTATGTTGATATTTATATTGTTGTTGCTATTTCTACCTCTATGTGAGGTTATTAAAATTACTAGTTGTTGACACATAATTAATTTGATTCTCGTTGGGTAGCTGAATAGACTAGTGTTATCTAGTTTGACTTTCATTTTCTTATGATATGATTTGATAGCTTGAGTAGATATAGTCTAATTTTATGATTTCTTTCCCCTTTCATAGTAAGGTTGACTATGTGCCCTCTTGGTTAGTGGTATCATATTTACTTTAGGGATGTGTTGCGATATCAAAGGTAAGTGACCTTCTATGGTTTTTGAGTTGGCAATTTAGTTATGTTGTCTATTTTTGAGTTTGAGATCCTTAGACTTACCTCCTAATTTGTGAAGGACTTTGTTCTGGCTATCCCTTTGTGTATAACCCGTTTGATAGATGGACCAATTTGAGGTTCGTTCTTTGTTTGTGGTTGTTTCTTTGTTCGATAACGATTTTGATATTGATGTTGAGATATCCTGGATTTATCTCATAGGTATGTTGGGTTCGTTCTCTAGAGATGGATTGCCTTGTTGTTAATATAAAGATTAGATACTTCTTTGTTATTTGATATGGTTTTGCCTACTAGAGTTTGAAAGTTAAAGAAAGGTGGCCTTTTTTGTGATTTCTTAACAAGTTGGAAAATTAGAAACTCTTTAGCTTTAGTTGTTGCTTCTCTAGTGGTGGTCATGACTTTGACCTTTGTTTTGAGATTGGTATTTTTTCTTCAATGATGTTATCCTTAGGTGGATTCAGGAAATCCCAAATTCAACATTTGTTTGGCCTAATGAGTCTTGGTGGAGTGATTCTTCTTAATGATATGAGCTTGTGGCTATTTCCTTGCTTAGATGGAGTATTGCATTAGTTAGTTCCTAGCTTAAGTTGCATTTCTTCATATTGCTAAAGTCTTTTCCTTCACTGGAGTAGTTTTTAGCCTTGACAAGTTTTGAGTATGTTTGGATAGGTTATACTCTCCAACGGATATGGAGTGGGTTATATTCATTTTTAGCGAGTGATTTTTTCTTTGGCATGTCTGCTATTTTGCGGCTGTGTTTCATTCCCTCCAACTAATATAGAGTTGGTTGCTTGTATTATCAGTCAGTGGTTATCCCTGTGGTGATTTTGCTCTCTAGATATGTCTTGACTGTGTCTTGGTATGATTTATCTTGGATATTTCTGATCTGGCTGCAAGAGTCATTTTGAGATAGTTGAAATTGATATAGCTTTATTTGCCCAATTTTGGATTTTGACTCCTTGGAATAGCGATTTAAAAGTATGATACATTTGGAGCATTAATGCCTACCCATTTTTAGTTTTGATTTTGATATTTGAGATTAAGCAGTTCAACCTTGGTATTGAGATTACACCTTGGTGTTGTAGAGTTGTCGTGCAACCTTCGTTTTGGACTTGTTTTAGTTTGAATTTTATTTATAGGATGGTAAGCCTACTCTGTAGTTGCCTATTCGGTCTTCTAGACTTCGGCTAGATTATAGTTGATAAGTTTTCATATGATATAGACCATGGGCCTCGTATTGGTTATTTCAGTTTTGACCTCGTGGTTCAACTTGCTTTGGGAATTTATGATGATTTACTCAGTGGAAGTAATATTCTCGAGTTGGATTTAGTATGTCTTTATTCTTGATGGATGAGACATCTAGAGTGGAATATTCAATGATGAGTAGTTATACCACGGATTTTGAGATTTTAGTTTGATTTTTATTAGGACTGGTTACATCATTGTCATGGATTGCATTCCTTGATTATCTCTATTTTTATGCCCAGATAAAGACTTATCATCTTATTCTCATGTTTGCCTTTTGGACTTTAAATGGATCAACTTTAGTTATTTGAGTTCTTTGATAAGACTTTGTGGACAAGACTCAAGTGCAAAAAGGGAAAGGAAGGTTATTTTTGGATTTTGAGTCAATTTTATGACTCATGTCATGGTTTGCTTTTGGCTTGGATGAGCCAGTATGGATTTATGTGGATATAGGGATTCTATCAATGTGATATAATTCAGATATGCGTGCATCAGCCTTTTCAATTTAATTGGAAGCTAGTTAGCAGTCAAAGTTGAGTTTTTGGTATTTTGGAAATAGAATGAGGGTGATAGTTAAAAAAGGTATACCTGTGGTGTAATCCCTTAGATGTATTTTCTCTCTATTGAGGATATTTTGGAAGTCATGCTTGGAGCATGCCAGCCTAGTACTTCATCCTTTCGAGCTTTTGAGATTCTTTATGTTCGTTGACTTTCGGCGATGAAAGTCCTTTTAGTAGTAGATATTGTAATGACCCTTCAGGCTATTTTCTATATTTATGCTTACCTTCACCGTTTGAGCTTCTCCATAGCTTCCACAAGTCATTTATGACTTGCTAGGACTGACGGTTCGGTTATCGGGCAATTTGTTTGCTTTTTAGAGCCTATTCCCTATTTGAAGTCTTTGCTAGTTCCAAATGGCCACAGAACAAAAACATCACTAAAAAAATCTCGAATGCAAATTTCAACTGAGCCAGAAAATCCAAAATATAAATTTCAGTCTAGGTAGATGTAATGCCCTAATTTGTTGAATCAGAATGTTACATGGTGATTATAACCCTGAGGGACCACAAGTTAATCCATGACTGATATCTGTACCTGTATACTGCAATTCATGACATAATAATGCGGAAAACATGCACAATAGGCCATAAGGTTCAACTAAATAAATATAACATCCATATGGGCAAAAAATAGCCCAAACAACTGAAAACTGAATCTGAAATCTAAATCTGAGCGTAAATCTAAAAGCCTCTAAGTACTGTCTGAAATAAGGAGTTGAAGAAACATGTCTCCAACTAACTCCATAAAACTGAACTGAAGAAATAAACGAATAAATTAAATAATGTCGTCCTCGAATGAAGAGGACTCACCGCAACTTTGTATGCTGAATGCGACTGCTACTGCTGGTCTAGGACTCGTTCCTCTAAACCTATGGTGTAACATGAAAAGAAAGAACCATCATGCAAATGCATCAGTACAACTGGAGTACTGAGTATACGAGTGAGGTAGGCTAATGCAAAGGGATTACATGCATGAATAATACTACTGACTGACTGATATGAATGTAAGAATGCAAACATACATACATAGTAACTAAGATCATGAGTACATAATGGCTAAATCTGTATGCTAATACATGGCTGGAACCATAGTTCTGATAACATGGATGACTCTATCTGACATCCCTAAATCTGGTTGAACTCTCTGAGTTCCGTGTTATAACTGAATTTGACTGTATCTAACAGTCTTGGTATACTGATATCTAAAGAACTATCTGAGTTCTTTTACTGAGACTGATACTAAAATTGTGGGAGGTAGTTGTTTAACCGACATGCCCCATGTATAGTATTACAGCTAAGCTGGGGTCCAATCTCTGCCCCAACTGGAGGGGTGTCAATACTGCGCCACTGGTAAGGACAGTTGTGAGTGACCCTTATCTGGCAGGTACTCAAAGTGAGAACGGTGGGACCCTAAACTGAAAGGTTAAGCCACCTCATCAACACTAATCTGACAGGCTAAGATGTCTCAACCTATGCTAGCTACGTAGTTCTGGAACACAAGGATTACTGCTAAGGATCACACACTAAAAATGGCAGGTGAGTCCCCATCTTTGGGTTCACTCAGTGCTAACTTCCACTCCCATCTGAAGAGACTAAACATGATTCAACTGACTGTACATTGACAGATTAACTGACTTCCGTTGACTGACAGAGTAGTACTATTATCTGAGAGTTAACTGAGATCATGAGATTTTTGAGCTTTCCTGAGTCGCATGACTGACTGAGTTCTATAGATTATAGCTTGACTGAGATTATCGTGACAACATGTCATGGATCTACGCACACAACTATGTTTTTCGGGTACGAATACTCCCAGAACTCGATAGAAGGAAACTGAGACACATGACATCACTTTATCACAAGATTTGAGTCCACAATTCAGAATATCATAAGTAGGGGGTATCATATTTTATATAGTTATTCAACATCTTAAACATTATAGGGAATGCATGGATATATTTCGTGTACATATTGTATATCTCCATTATCGTGCATGCTTCATACCACCACAATAACAACACATGAAAAGTGTGGAATTCATATTAAAGTATATAGCTAACATGAACTTGTCATTTAGACATCATAGAACCATACAAACATGAATTTCTAGCATCCTAAACATTTTATCAAGCACCTTGCATGCATTCTTTAAGGCATAGGTGGGTTTCATACTTGCACCATATTAAACCACCTAAAGTTCATGGTTTTCAATTAACAAACATATATATTCCATCAAAACACCTTTAGACATCACATTGAAACTTACAAAACAATCATCAACATGTACATACTCATATCACCAAAAAACGTTTACAAACTAATATTTAAAACATGGTTCTTGAGCTCTATGAACGGATTAGATCCATAGATAAACACTACGCATACCTTAGTGATTGAATCTTGAAAGAGATCTAATGTTTCTGAAGGTTCTTGAAAATTTCCTTAGGCTTGCTCTTGAGGAGATGATCTTGAGAGAAAACCCTAGTCTTGTGGTTAAGAGTGTAAGAGAGGGTTTTTAAGATGCTTAACTGAAGAATAAATAGGAAAAATTATGCCTCTTTAGGGTTATAAGTTGTGGAAGGTGAAGGAAAAGACCAGAATACTCTTATGAAATAAATTCCCAGTTGCCAAAAATTATAGCTCACGACGGCGTTAAAAGTTTGGTAAGCCATCAAAAATATCATCACATAAAAGATAGAATTGATGGTTTCTGCCTAACTCTGACGACCTTTGTGGTAGGGCATCACAAATGTGGTAAACTACCATGAATGTCGTCACAAAGGAGCTGGATTCTGCCTAAGGTTGACGACCTTCGTGGTAGGGTATCACAAATGTGGTAAGCTACCATGAATGTCATCACACAGCATCTGGATTCTGCCTAAGGCTGACGACCTTCATGATTGGGCGTCATAAATGTGGTAAGCTACCACGAATGTCGTCACACAGTTTTCAGCCTGACATGCTGGAGTAAAATAGGAATAACTCTTTGCTCCGAAAGTGGATTTAGGTAAAATTGGTATCGTTGGAAATCTAGTTCAATTATATATCTATTAATAGGTCATAAGCTCAAAAATTCCGAGTATAATGAGAGATATTCTCATTTGAAGTCGTCTATACCAATATTCTTCTCAAGAATTCAATTGGTACGGAATGTTTTGATTTGTCTAATAGTTTGGAGTTATTTGAAGCCTTAATATACATCTAAACTACTCATAAAACTATAAAAGAACCATGATGTACTATGAATAAGCTTGGTACATGGCTCTAATGTCGGTTTGTATTTTTTGGGGTATTATAGTAGATCTTTAGTTTGGGTCCTAATGCACTCGAGCTCATTTCAACCTATTGGTCGAAAAGTTGAAAATTGAAAAGAATGGGTGTGGGGCCCATATTTGGTCAAAATAATCTTGGATTGAAAATTTGACTTTTTCATTGCATCTGTAATGATAATTTTATTCTAGAGAGACCTTTAATTCAGGTCCTAAGTTTCTCGAGCTTATTTTTGGCTATTGAGCGGATATTATGAAAAGTGATAAAATGATTGGTCTGGGCCCCACTTTTTTCCTAAACGTTCTTCGATGAATCTTTTGATGATTCCAATGAATTTAAAATGTTGTTTACACTTAAAATTCACTATTGGATCATGTTCTTTGGATTCCGAATGAGTTCTGAGGGTCAAACACTTATTTTTGAGTTTATTGTTATTTGGTGCAACCTTAATCCTAACCAAAAGTATACGAGCGTGAGTAGCGCGATCATATACCATAGGATCACGATTGTAATGTCAGAGTACCTGTAGGAGCTATATAATGGCCCCAAGATGCATTTCGGGCATTTCCCCTTCACCATCTTGACCTAGAAACCCCAAAATGAGTTTAATAACTAAAACTTGGTCTTGGGGGTGACTTGGGAGCTTATTTATCATCTTGGATAGTGATTATCTTCAAGGTTAAGGTAAGAATTTCAATAATTCAGGCTTGAATTTCTTAGTGTAGACCCAAAATTCCAATTTATCTTAGGTCTTGATTTTAGCCCAATGTATGATTAGTTTTTACCCATTCTTTGAGGTTTATGATTCCTTATTGATGTGTGAACATAGGGTTGGTCTCAAAAACATATTTTCTGTATGTGGGTTCCACTTAGGGTTTTGGTGTTATTTTTGGACCCAAAGCACAATACTACAATATGGGTATCATTAGACTCATACTGATGAGTAGATTATGATTTTGATAGCGTGATGGTATTTTGAGGATTGTGGAGTAAAGACGATCATGTGGTGTATTTTATGATTTGGCCCTAAGGCAAGCTTCTGTCAACTTTTCTTCATAGATGATGTATGATATATGTTGTGTGTGAATATGGATGTTAGGCATGATTATAATTAGGATAAGTTGTCCATGATATATTGATGTTTGGAAAATAAATAAAGGTTTTGGACCTGTAAGATGGCATGTTTATAACCATTTTGTATCCTATAGACTTCCCTCTTTAGTTTAGAATAGTTATAGCATGGACATGATATAATTTAATGTTTGGAATATGGGCTTAGCGTTTGAAGCATGATTTGTATATTTAGCCTTATTTGGCTAGTATGGTAGTCTTGAAATCGTAGTTGGGTACAGTTGACTTAAGTACCCTTATTTCTAGTCAAAGTTTCTATCTTAGGCTTAAATATGACTTACTTGATATTTAAAAGATGAATTAGATATCTTAGCCTAGTTTGGGGCATAGTATACCTAATTATTGAAATTATGGATTAGAAGTGGGATGGTTTAACCCACTTAGGCCTAAGCTTGTGTTAAGTCAGGTGGAGTTAGTGTGGATGTTAGACATACATGAGGCTAGTAAACATTAGAATAATGTAACTTAATAACTTGGTAACTTATATTGATGTTCCTAGATTATGGCTTTTGAGTTATGGTTATGACACTCTTTGTGGAAGTGTATTGGGCGTTAAGAGAAGATATGCCTCCTAGATACATTATGTGGTCTATAAAGATGCTATTTTATCTTAGACTGGATAATTATCCTATAGAGATGCTATTTACTCTTAGACTTTATGATTGGCCTATAGAAATGTTATTTCCTCATAGACTTGATAATTGGCCTATAGAGTTGCTATTTCTTTTAGTCATGATTTTTGGACCTATAGAGATGATGTTCCTCTTTGGTATGTAAATTGGCCTAGAGAAGTGATATTCCTCGTAGTCATGATGTATGACCTCTTGATATAAGGTATTCCATCGACAATTACATGTTTATATATATTATGCCTCCTTAATATGAGATACCTCTACTATAAGAGATGATTACATGTCTATCTATATTAAGCCTCTTAGATGTGAGATGCCTCTTGTGTGAGAGATGAATACATGCTTATTGATATTATGCCTCTTATATTTGAGATGCCTCCTATATGTGAGATGATTAGAGGTATGCTACGGCTTATAATTATGAATCTTAATATGAGTCTCGAATAAGTGAATGGGCCTAAGGCCATGATTATGATGTTATGATTATTCTAAATAAATCAGTGGGACAAAGTCTATGTTATGATATTGATTTAATAGCCTAGAAGTGTATCATAATAAATGATGTGTTTACAGTTTATGAATATGAATATATATATGTTTGTATACATATCTCTCGGGTATGGGACAGAGAAAGATGTAATATGATGCTTACTATTCCACTGATTAAATATTGGTGATGGCATGCATAGATTTGGTACATTCATTATTATAATATCGGTAATTGATGTGATTCTAGTTGAAATACGATATTATGGATGTTCTTCCTAATTAAGGGTTAAGCTAAGTGGTAGCTATATGTCTTTTAGGTGTCTACAGAACTTGATGGCTAGAAATCTAATGTACTAGTTAATGAATCTTGCTTAGTTGAGATATGGTAAATAACAATGATTGATACGTGGCTAATAATTATGTTGAATATTTGATAAACAAGTATTAGTTAGTAAATGATGTTTAGTTAAAGAAGGATGCTAGTTAATAAAGAATGGTTAGATGATAAATGGTAAATTGTTGACTATTAATGATTAATGGATATAGTATGATTAGTTGATAATAATGAATGGTGGATAAATGGCGATTTTGTTCTAGTGATAAACCTTGACTAGATTTTAGATGTTGGCTATTTTATAAATAATGGTTATTTCTATCTTGTGAGTAAGGATAATGTTTAAGGTAATAACTAGTGGTTATGTGATGACTAGTGAACTTGTGATTCTATTATAATAAGTGTTAGTTAACTAATAATGAGTAGTTGGCAAGTATTGACTAGATATATATTCTATGGTTATAGGTGTATGCTTATGAGTATTTTAGTGTATCTTATTTAGTAATGTTAATTGGGATGATATTGATACCCAGCAAGACCAGAGGATACTATTATGATTATGTTGATACCCGACAAAGCCGGAGGATACTATTATGATGTTATTGATACCCGAAAAGGTTGAAGGACACTATTATGATGATATTGATACCCAAATAGGCGGGACGATACTATTGTGATGATATTTATACCTATCAAAGTCGTAGGATACTATTATGATGATATAGATACCCAACATAACCGGAGGATACTATTGTGATGATGTTGATACCGGAAAAAGCCTTAGGATATATTTATGATATGTTGATACCCGGCAAGCCTGGAGGTTGATTACGATGATTATGCTCCTAATGAGAAAAGTTATGATGATTTGTAATATTAATTGTGTACTTTGCATTCATTCCTGCATGCGCATTGCCTATCACCAGTATGCACCTATATATATCAGCTAGTATGGGATGGTTTCATAGATATGGGTGAAGAATATGCCTTGTATTATTGTATGTTGATTGAACATTCCGAGCCTGGGGTGGTGGGGGTATGCATAGGCTCTGCTAGGAATTCGGTTGTTCAGAGTAGTCAATTATTCATGCTTTTATTGATATTATTGTTATCATTGTTATGATTATTATTAGGGCTAGCTAATGATAGATTGGTCATTGATTCGGTATCGGGATTTATAGTCAATTTTTGGCCTCTCCTATCTTATGATTTCATTATTATGCACTATTATATCATGTCTAGCCATGTGGATTAGAAACCTCGAGTATGATAGTATTTAAATCCTGATAAGTATTATAATGAGGTCTTAAATGAGAATATGATGATATAGGTTATGCTTTGAGATGATCTTATGTTTATATGCATATATATCTATATATATATCTACCTATATGAATCTATGGTACTATCGTATATCCCTTCGCCTTGTATATTACTATATATCTTTCTTTTGCTCTTTATTCGTATATTGACCTGGGATATATCGTATATAATTGACGTATATTGAATGTAGCTGGAATAGGATATTTCACCCTGATACTTCCTTAGTCTTATTATGTTAGACTCTCGGGCATGAATAGGATAGTTGTCCCTTATTATTCTCATTGACTTGTTATATGATTTTTGGACTCGTGTGTAGATTCCGTCCTGTGTATATGCTATGTATATCTGCATTATCTTTGAGCTAAGTGGCCAGTTTCCTACTGAGTACCATTCATTTGGTACTTATACTACACTTTTGTAGCCTATAGATCATAGTATGGGTTATCTTCGTTAATGTATGCATTGTGCAGAGAAGACCAGGTTCAGAGACTTAGAGTGAGCTCATGACATTTGGAGTATTACTTATCTCTCTCTAATATATAGACTAGTCTCTAAGTTATATTTGGAGATAAGTTTTATCAGTGTATTTCTCTTGATATTTTACTTTTGTACTCTTTTTACATTAGAAGCCTTGTACTGATACCACCATGTTTTGGGCTTCTTCTATGTATTGATATTTATTTCTTACATTTCACATTCTTTTCCTTATATTATTAAGTAGTCCGTTACTAGCCATTCTAGAATAAGAGTTGGCTTGCTTACTGGTGGGTTATGTTAGGTGCCATTATGACCTGAGGAAATTGGGTCGTGACATAAATCACATTCGATAGCCATACCATAGCTACAAGCCATTAATTGTTATTCAGGAAAACTAACATCATTCACCACGTTGCACTCAAAAGTCTCAACTATGTCTAACATGCGTAAATAAGTCCACAAGGGCTAACACAAATCTTTTCCTAAAGTGGGCCGGAGGAACCTACCTCTAATCCTAGAATTTCATATTTAGCCAATTTCTACCCAGACTAGGATAAGGTGTCTATATTGACTGCAAGATGGTACATAGGCCATAATTAGCTCTAAGATAGGAATTTCACCTAGAACATAAGCAATTAAGTCAACTCCACCTAAATTAAGGTGTCAAGGTCAGTAAATAGTCCACATAAGAATATTCATACTAATCACGCTTCCAGCACTTAGTTATATCACAAATCTAGCACAATATTATAACTATTCTACAAATTAGCTCAATTTTTGAAAAAAATAATAAGATCCCAAAAGTGTAATAAGCATTTACCATACTAGTTGAATTACTCATCTAATCCCCATACCTCAATAATTAAGACTAAGTTAAGGTGTTCTACTAATAATCAGTCTTAAAATTTACATTCACATGTAATATATAAAACACACCATCTTGTGAAGAGGAGTAGACAGAAGCCTACCTCAATGCCGAACCACAAATCCTTGAATTGTTCACTAAACATCCGCCTTTACTCCATGATCCTGAAATACTACTGCGTTATCAAAATCGTAATCTATGTGTCATCAAGATTTAAATGAGACCCATATTGCCATATAAATATGTAACGCCCCGAATCTGGTACCCGAAATAGTACACGGTGCTCATGACCCCAAAAGACCACAAGCTAACCCATGATCGATATCTATAACTAAGTACTACATAATATACTCTATAAATGCTGAAAAAGGCAGAAAGGCCTTAAGGTTCAAATATCTGAAAAAACATAACATTTATAAATACGGTATATTAATACCCAAATAAAATTGAAATAGCTGTCTGAATATGCTATAGTATGAAAGCCTCTAAACTATCTAAAAACTATAGTGTTGATGGGACATGTCCCCAACTAACTCCGAACTACTGAAATAATAAAGTAATAAAATAATCATGTTGTTCTCGAATAATGAGGACTCACTGCTAGTCTAGCTGCAGAACGTCTGATATACTAAGGATGCTCTGGAGCTCGTGCTTCCAAACCTATGGTATAAAACACCATAACGCAAATGCATCAGTATGATTAAATGTATTGGTATTCAAGTGAGTAAGCTGAATGCAAGGGTTTATATGCATAAACTGTAACTGACTGATAACATAAACATGACTGCGTGAGGATACATACATGAGAACATATGACTGGAACCGAAAATATGAGAATTCTTAAAACTGAGTTTGAATACTGATATCATGGATTTCTAATAACTAATATAACTGATAACTGAGTGACTAATGGAACTAGCTGAATTTCGTACTGAACTGGGTGACTGTATCTGAGAGTCCTGATGTCTGAAGAACTATCTGAGTTCTTTACTGAGCTAAGTGACTGTATCTGACAGTCCTAATTCTATAACTAAAACTGTGGGAGAATTCATCTAACCAACATGCCCAAATTTAAGATAACTGAGTTGGGGTCCAATCTGTAACCCCAATTGGAAAGGTGTCAATACCGCGCCACTGGTAAGGACAAGCTGTGAGTAATTCCTCATCTAACAGGTACTCTAAAGAGAACAATGGGACCGTCATCTAACGGATTAAGTCACCTCATCAACTCTCATCTAGTAGGTTTGATGTCTAAAACTACACTGGCTATGTAGTTCTGAAGCACAAGGATTGCTTCTAAAAATCGCACCTTCTACTTGCAGGTGAGTCCCATCCTTGGGATCACTCGGTGCTGAATCCTACTCTCATCCAATTAGAAACTGAATTAATTATACTGAACTAACTGGACCGAGTTCAGTGAGTTCTGTTAACTGACAAAACACTATTGGGATTTGTTAATCATGACATAGATTATTGAGTTTATTGAGTAGGACCGGACTAATACTGAATTTACTGAGTTTTTCTGAGTCACATGACTGACTGAATTCTTCTGATCATGGCTTGACTGAGAGTTTCTAGAAAATGGACATTGGCTCTAAGCACACAGCTAAATTGTCGGGTACAAGTACCCCTAGGACTCGATAGCATAAAACTGACAAGACATGCCACTTCTTAACTTCACAACCATAATCAACAATCTATAATACAATCATTGGGGAAATTTCATGAGGCACTTAATTATCATAGTTTGGTACATGAATAGGGACGCATATAAACATGTCATAATTTCATAAGGCTAGTCTCATGATCAATTCATCAAACAATTTCAATTAATAACAATAACATGGGAGTCATTTTGAACATAAAGGTAAAACATGGATTCATCATTTAGGTTCTATTGAGTCATAATGCATAGGTATTATTCTCTTAAGCATTTTACCAATCACCTAGTATGCATAACTTAGGGCCTAGGCATAATCATCAAATTAATACAACATGATTCCACAGTTTAACTCAATTTTATAAATTTCAAACCACATACTATCAAACTTTCATGAAAAACACATAAAGATCCCCACCTGGGAATCATACAACAATAACCACATGAACATAATTCAACTCATAACATGAAATTTACATTTATCTTTTAGAAAAGGGTTCTTGAGCTTTATGGATGAAAAGAATCCATGAATGAACACTTGACATACCTTGGATGGAAGTTAATTGAAGATTAATGATGGAATCTCTTGGATTAGGACCTTTAATTGAAAACCCTAAACTTGTTCTTGAGAGAAATTGAAAGAAATAAAGTATATTTTGCTTTTAGATAGGTGTATCTCGTGTTTGTGGGTATATATATGGGTGGATAATGACCCTTTTAGTCTTCAAAGTTTGGGACTGGGGTACCAGAATTTGGCCTAGCCAGACTAAGCAATGCGCTGCCCTACTAAGTCCACCGGGCTAGGCAAAGCACTGCCCTGCTAAGTCTACCAGACTAGCCAAGGCATCACCCAGCCTGGGGCAACACGATTCCCAGGGAGAAACGGGTTTATTTCCCCGTGCTACTAGTTTGGGACACCAAACATTCCCTTAAGCTATTCCAACAATTTTGAAATTCACTCGAGATGTACTATTGACTCGCCCCATCGTGAATCATCTTAAAAATCGACAAATAGAGGTTGGGAAGGTCATGAAATAATTCGCTGAAGTTTAGATGCTCAAAATGAGACTAAGTTTTGAACACTTCGCTAAAATCTTCTAAGTGTTGGGATCCTTTAAGGGGATTTTAGGGAAGACTTTAACTTAAAATTTTGCGGGATCTTACAATATCTCCCCCTTAAGAACATTCATCCTTGAATGAGACTGTCTGAGATAGGAAAAATGATAGACTAAAGTACACGTTGAACATGAACAACTGATACATGATCTCGTGATTGACATGACTGATAAATTGAATTTATCATACTAAACATGCATATCTGATACATGAGTAACTGATTCATGAATACATGACTGGAATTACTAATAAGCTGAGTTTCTCATGATGAGAATGTATATCGAATGCATGAATACGTGACTGACATGATCCATGAACATATGATAGAATATGCAATGGTATTTGATACCAAGTTTATAACTGAAATCTGATCAAGCTTAAGGAAAGCTATTACCTTGAGCTGTGTCTATGTTTTCAAAGAAGAGATGAGAATAATTGGTCCGCATGTCTGCTTCTGCTTCCTAAGTAGCTCCCTCAACGGACTGATTTTGCCAAAGAACTTTGACTAGAGGGACTTCTTTGTTCCTTAGTCTATGAATCTGGTAGTCGATAATTTTGACTGGAATCACTTCGAAAGAAAGGTTGTTCCGAATGTCTAAGTACTCTACCGGGACTACAACTGTTGGGTTACCTATGCACTTCTTTAGCAAGGAGACATGGAACACTTGATGAACTGAAGCTAAATTTGAAAGCAACTCGAGCGCATAAGCTACCTTTCTAAAATGACTGAGAATTTTTAAGGGACCGATATATCAGGGAAATATCTTTCCTTTTTTGTCGAATCTCTTCACCCCCTTCATAGGAGAGATCTTTAGATACATATAATCACCAATCTTGAACTCGAGATCCTTTTTGTGCACATCTGCGTATGATTTCTATCAGCTCTGAGCTATCTTAAGTCGTTCTATGATTAACTAAAATTTTTCTAAGGTGTCGAAAACCAAGTCAGGACCTACTACTATGGCCTCACCAACTTCGAACCAACTGATTGGAGATCTGCACCTCCTATTGTTGAGATATTCAAATGGATCCATCAGAATACTGGAATGATAGTTATTATTGTATGCAAACTAAATCAAAGTCAATTGGTTATCCTAACTACCCTTGAAATCAATTGTACACACCCTTATTATATCTTCCAAGGTCTGAATGGTCCTTTCTGCTTGACCATCTGTTTGAGGATGAAAATTTGTACTGAGATGAAATTGGTTACCTAGACCCTTTTGGAATGTTTCTAGAAGTGAGAGGTGAACTGTGTACCTCTATCTGAAATAATGGATGACGAAACACCGTGCAATCTAAGCAACTCCCTAATGTAGAGTTTGGCGTAATCCTCAACTGAATAAGAGGTATGGACTGGAAAAAAATGAGCTAATTTTGTCATTATATCTATGATGACCCAAACTAAATCATGCTGACATCGAGTATGAGTTAAGCCCATCACAAAGTCCATGTTCACTTCTTCCCATTTCCAGGTTGGATTACTGAACTCCTACATGGATCCACTAGGCTTCTGATGCTCTATCTAAATCTGATGACATATAGAGCACTTATCCACAAACTCTACAACATCTTTATTCATCCTACTCAACCAATAGATCTCCCGTAAATTGTGGTACATCTTAGTGGCCCCTAGATGAATAGAGTAGCGTACACCATTTGTCTTTACAAAATTCATTGCCTCAAGTCATCTACACCTAACACAAATAGATGATCCTGACAACACAATACACCATATCCTCCTTTGGATAAAAGCTCTACTTTTTGATCTCTGACTGACTCTTTCAACTTAACAAGACTGGGATCTCTATCCTATTTTCTTTCACTTTGGAAACTAGAGATGATTCTGAGTTGTTCTGAACCCATATACTACCTTCTGCTGAATCAACTAAGCGTATACCTAGTTGGGGAAGCTGATGGACTTCCTAAGCTAAATTCTATTTATCTTTCTCAACATGAGCCACACTACCCATAGGAAGTCTACTGAGAGCGTCGGCCACTACATTGGCCTTGCCCAGATAATAAAGGACTCTCATGTCATAATCTTTCAAGAGTTCTAACCACCTTCTTTGACAGAGATTTAGATCTTTCTAAGAAAACATTTACTGAAGGCTCTTGTGATCTATGAACACATCTACATAAACCTTATTCAAGTAGTTTCTCCAAATCTTTAAGGCAAAAACTAGACTGCTAACTCAAGATCATGAGTAGGATAATTCTTCTCATGGGGCTTAAGCTGTTAGGAGGCGTAAGCTATGACCTTACCATGCTGAAGCTGAGGTGAGTCCAGTCTTCAACTCCTGAAAACTCTTCTCCCATGAATCTGACCACTGGAATTTGACTTTCTTCTGAGTTAATCTGGACATAGGGGATGCAATAGACAAAAATCCCTTAACAAACCATTTGTAATTACCAGCCAAACCTAAAAAACTCCTGATATCTGATGGAGAGATAGGTCTGGGCCATTTTCTTATTGTTTCGATCTTTTGTGGATCAACTTTAATGCCATCACAGGAAATAATATGACCAAGGAATACTACTAACCTTAGCCAAAATTCGCCCTTACTGAACTTAGCAAATAACTAATAATTTGTAAGAGTCTGTAATACTATTCTGAGATGGTCTGTATAATCATGCTTACAGTGGAAATAGACAAGAATGTCATCGATGAAGACTATGATGAACATGTCCAAGTACTGCTTGAACACATGGTTCATCAAGTCCATGAAGGATGTTGGGGCATTGGTAAGACCTAATGACATAACTAAGAATTAGACGTGACCATATAGAGTCCTAAAAGCTATCTTTGGGATGTCACATTCTCTAACTCTGAGTTAATTATAGCCTGATCTAAGGTCAATCTTAGAAAAATAGTTGGCACCCTAAAGTTAATCGAATAAGTCATCGATTCTAGGAAGTGGATACTTGTTTATAATCGTAACTTTATTAATCTAAGGGTAGTCTATAAACATCTTGAGAGAGCCATCTCTCTTTTCCACGAATAAAACTTGTGCACCCCATGGGGAAACACTGGGTTTGATGAATCCCTTATCTAAGAGATCCTTCAATTGTTCTTTTGGTTCTATGAGTTTTGCTGGTTCCATTCTGTATGGAAAAATAGATAAAGGTTGTGTATCTGAAAGAAGATCAATGCCAAGTCTATTTCTCTTATGGGAGGAACTCTAAGAAAATCTTTGAGAAATACACCTGAATATTCATTCACTACTGAGACTGATTCAAGACTGGGTGTTCCAGAACTAGAATCCTTAACTCTAACAAGATGATAGAAACATCCCTTAGATATCATTTTCCTAGCACGTAGGTAGAAAATAAGCTGACCTCTGAATGCTGAAATACTATCCGCTACTCTAGGACAGGTTCATTCGAAAACTGAAACGGGACTGTAGCTGATTATGGTATAGCAAGAATGAAGCCAATCTATGCCGAGAATGACATTAAAATCTTTCATCTCTAATTTAACTAAGTCTTCTGAAGTGACTTTCTTAGTTACCATAATCGGACAGTTCCTGTATACTCATCGGGGTATGATGGTTTTACCCACTAAGGGAGAGACTGAAAAGGGCTCTACTAGAATTTTGGAACTGACTCTAAAATCACTACTATATAAGGAGTAACAAAAGACAAAGAAAATCCTGGATCTAGGAAAGTGTAAACATGTAAGTGAAAGATTTGTAACGTACCAGTAACCTTATCAGGAGAATTTTCCTGATCTTATCAGGACCAGAAAGCATAGAGTCTATTTAGGTGTTGCCCACTGAAAGCACTAGAGGTGGCACCCTGCTAATTTAGGGGATCGAAATGAGCTAAGAAAATTTTACGCTGATCCTGGAAACCTGACAGGGGATAATCTCTAACTCTGTGTCCTGGCTTGCCACATCCGAAACAGACGTCATTTCCAACTCTACAAATACCCTGATGGTTATTACCACATATCTGACAAAGGGGATGGGTTTGGGCACTACTAATACTGCCCTGAGGTTTAGGGCTTGGTGCCCTATCCCTGTTGCTGTCTCTGAATTTTGGTACTGGAACACTGGATGAAGAATGGACTGGGATAACAGCCTATTTTTTGCTCTGAGCTACTATTGAGAAATATCAAGTGAGGGAGTCGATTCTAAATTCTCTAAGAAATACATGCTCGTCTAGGTATCTGTGTGAACGGGCGAAGGTACAGATATATTTTTGGTTATCCTTTTATTAGCCCTTTTGGGAGATAGAGACATATTCTTTAAATAAAATGGAAAAATGGATTAGATTGGAAGTGTACATCTGAGCTTATGCCTACTGGCACGACATGAATACTAAAAGAAGGGAAACTGTTCCTAAAACATCTCATAGCCTTCTGTCCATAAGTGTGGTGCACAACATACCCATGTACAAGACTTTAGTAGATACAGCTTTTCAGACTTCCTAGGAAACTATTGAAACTTAGGCACGAATATCAAGTTTGTAACGCCTCAAATCTGGTACCTGGAATGCTACACGGTGCTCTCGACCTCGAAGGACTACAAGCTAACCCATGACTGATATGGGTAACTAAGCATTGCATAATATAGTGTATAAATGTGGAAAAAGACTGAAATGCCATAAGTTTCAACTATCTGATAAAATATAACATCAAAAAATATGGTATATTAATAGCGAAACAAAACTAAAATCACTGTCTGAACATGCTATAGTCTGAAAGACTCTAAACTGTCTGACAACTATGATGAATTATGAGGACTCACTACTAGCCTGACTGCTGAATGTCTGATTTACTAAGGATGCTCTGGAGCTCGTACTTCTAAACCTATAGTATAAAACACCTTAGCGTAAATGCGTCAGCAGGATTGAATGTACTGGTATGCAAGTGAGGTAATCTAAATGCGAGGGTTTATATGTATAAACTATAACTGACTTATAACATAAACATAACTGCATGAGGATACATACATAAGAACATATAACTATAACCAAAAACATGAGAATTCTGAATACTGAGTCTGAATGTTGATCTCATGGATTTCTGATAACTAATATAACTGATAAATGAGTGGCTGTATCTGATAGTCTTAATTTTAATGGAACTAGCTGAGTTCCACACTAAACTAGGTGACTGTATCTGATAGTCCTGATGTCTGAAAAACTATTTGAGTTCTTTACTAAGCTAAGTGACTGTATCTAATAGTACTAATTTTGTAACTAAAACTATGGGAGAATTCATCTAACCAGCATGCCCCAATTTAAGATAATTGAGTTGGGGTCCAATCTGTAACCCCAATTGGAAGGGTGTCAATACCATGCCATTGCTAAGAACAAGCTCTGAGTAATCCCTCATCTAACAAGTACTCTAAGGAGAATGGTGGGGCTCTCATCTAACAGGTTAAGTCACCTCATTAACCCTCATCTAGCAGGTTTGATGTCTCAACCTACACTGGCTACGTAGTTGTAGAGCCCATGGATTGCTTCTAAGAATCACACCCTCTACTTGCAGTGAGTTTCCATCCTTGAGCTCACTCAATACTGGATCCTACTCCTATCTAATTAGACACTGAACTAATTATACTGAACTAAATAGACTGAGTTCATTGAGTTCCATTGACTGACGGAATACTATTGGGATTTGTTAATCATGATATAGATTGCTGAGATTACTGAGTCAGACTAGACTAATACTGAATTTACTGAGTTTTCCTGAGTCACATGACTAACTAAATTCTAATGATCATGGCTTGACTGAGAGTATCATAAAAACTGACACTATCTCTGAGAACACAACTAAATTGTCGGGTACATATACCCTATGGACTCGATAGCATGAAACTGAAAAGACATGACACTTCTTAAATTCTCAACCATAATCAACAATCTATAATACAATCATTGAGGAAATTTCATGAGGCACTTGATTATCATAGCTTGGTACATGAATAGGGATGCATATAAACATGCCATAATTTCATAAGGCTAGTCTCAAGATCAATTCATCAAACAATTTCAAAGAATAACAATAACGTGGGAGTCATTTTGAACATAAGGGTAAAATATAGATTCATCATTTAGGTTCTATTGAGTCATAATGCATAGGTATTTTTCTCTTAAGCATTTTACCAAACACCTAGTATGCATAACTTAGGGCTTAGGCATAACCATTAAACTAATACAACATGATTCCATAATTCAACTCAATTTCATAAATTTCAACCTACATACTTTCAAAGTTTCATGAAAAACAAAAAGATCCCCACTTGGGAATCATACAACAATAACTAATGAACATAATTTAACTCATAACATTAAATTTATCATTGATCTTTTAGAAAAGTGTTCTTGAGCTTCATGGATGAAAGGAATCAATGAATGAATACTTTACATACCTTAGATGGAAGTTTCTTAAAGATTAACGGTGGAATCTCTTGGATTAGGACCTTCAATTGAAAACCTTAGACTTGTTATTTAGAGAAATTGAAAGAAATCAAGTATGTTTTGTTTTTGGATAGCTAAATCTCATATTTCTGGGTATATATATGGGTAGATAATGACCTTTTTACCCTTCAAAGTTTGGGACTGGGGTGCAGGAATTTGGCTTAGCTGGACTATGCAAGGCGTCGTCCTGTTAAGTCTACCGGGCTAGGCAAGGTGCTGCCTTGCTAAGTCTGCCAGACTAGGAAAGGCGTTTCCCTGCTAATTCTTCCGAACTAGCCAGGGTGCAGCCCAGCCCAGGACAACACGATACCTAGGGAGAAATAGGCTTATCACCCTGAGCTACTGGTTTAGGACACAAACATACCCTTATGCTATACAAAAAATTTGAAAACTCACCGAGATGTACTATTAACTTACCCCATCATGAATCAACTTGAAATTGACAAACGGAGGTTGGGAAGGTCATAAAATAATTCCCCAAAGTTCGGATACTCAAAATAAGACTAAGTGTTGAACACTTAGCTAAAATTTTCTAAGTGTTGGGATCCCTTAAGGGGCTTTAAGGGCTGAATTTAACTTAGAATTTTCCAAGATCTTACAAAATGGTCGGGTCAAATTTTGGGTCAAGAACGAGCCTGTAAGGACCATAAATGGATTTCAAAATTAAATCAATCACGAGTTCCCTCAAAGGAAAAGGAAGTTGTGTGCAAAAGTTGAGCACAAACGGTACACAAATCGGGTCCTTAAAGTTTAAGAATTCAACGCCCTAATTTCTAAGAATTTATCAATAAATTAAAGGAATATTACCATGAATTTCAAAGAAAATCATGAAATAATCGTCAACCAAGCTCCCCAAATCTTCTACAAGCTTTAATCCCAAGTTCTCTTAACTACTAGGGTCTAGTTCTCTTGGAAATGGATGAGAAAATAGCAAAAACAAGCTAAAAAGGGGGTATTTATATCCATCCCAGGAACTCGGGTGTCACGATCACGATTTGTGCCTCACAATTGCCATACCTGGTGGCTGCCTAAATGAACTACGATCGCGATGTGTGGCTCTCAATTGCCATTCGTGGTGACTATCAAATGAGCCATGATCACGACACGATTATTGCGATTGCTGTACTTGAGAACTATCACGGGAGTCACTATCGCGACACATGGGTTGTGATTACTGGTGCACCAGCACCAATTGAGAGTTGGAGATTCCAAGTCTCTACTAACCCCTCGGGATTCATCCAAAATCTCGTATACATAAATAGACTATGCTACCCTATCAAATTCGACGTTCTAAGCTCAATGGCGCACTTGAAATTTTCATCCAAGGTTGTTTCTACAAAAATTGGGTCCCAGACTAAACTTTCATTTTCGTATCTTTCAGCCAATAGCTTAAAATAAGGTCGGGTGCCTTGGGATCCGAACCTAGAGTCTACCTAGCATAAAATCAATATTTTGAAGCTGATAGTACTATTGAAATTCTCATTGAAGGTCTACTAGGAATTTTGGTTTGAGACCAAATTATAAACAACAAAAGCTCCAAAACAAGAAAATGATCCTAAAATCCAAACAAATTATCCGATCACTGAACCAATAGTTTTGGCAAGTCATAAATGACCTGTAGCCATTATAGGGAGGCTTAAAATATTGGAAATGCACACAAATCAAGGAAATAGCCTAGTGTCATTATAATATGTTTGATGTTACTTATAAATATAAAAAGCCTAAAATATGCAATTTAATTCTCACACTAGTTACCCAAAGTTGAAACGTACTGATACTAATTGACATGAAGTAAATGAACTTGTAATTTTTTTTTAAATTATTTCATGATGCTACAATTTTTTTCTTGAAATTTATTATCCTACTATTTATGAAGTTTTAATACATGTATGTGAGATATCAACTCTCTTGGTTGAATATAGAGAAAAAAATTATTTGAATTGGCTACTGATGTTATGGTTAAACTCATAAAAATTTTTTTTTCTATCCCCTAAATTTATTTATCTTCAATTCTTTTTAACCCTGAATATAAAGAAACTAGTGCAAATGCATTAATTAAATGTATTTATAAAACTTAAGATATTCAACCACATGAAAATTCAAATTTGCTAACATGTTAAAATAACATTAGAGTACATGATAGATAACTGTGTGACAAGTATTACACTTTAGAAATAAATAACGTTTAAACTCCTCAAATTACTAGGCCTCGAGTACGTAGCCAATGTAGAGAAAAAGCTTAGATTAGTCTTGATATATCTAATAAATGTGATATTGATAAATATCTTAATCAGGGATAAGAAAATATTATGAATAAGGAAGGCATATCACATTTGTTGAATTGGTGGAGGGCTTGTGGCAATCAATTCTCAAAACATAGAAGGATTGTGAAGGATATGCTAGCTATTCAAGGATTCTTAGTAGCTTTAGAGGAAACTTTGAGAGCGATAAAGGTTTTAATTCAGAGACCACATATATTCAATAAAATAAGAAAAATTAGAGATTTCGGTGATGTTTAGAGATCGGATCAACGCTGAGCTAAGAAATTAACGTCTACCAAAGTTAACTACCCAACAAAAATTACTAAGATTCAGTAATTGGATATGAAAGTGACAATGGCTTTGAACTTAATGAGCATCAACAAACTTTACCAAGACTATAAATTGAAACCTCTCAATCCTTACAAGAGTTAGAAAAAATCTTTTTTAGACTATAAGACTATTAGTATTACATTCTAGTTGTAACCAAACACTTCCTAGAAGATGGCTACGTAAATTAGGCTCTCTACTAATAGTTATAAATTGTAATACAAATTTGAGTAATCTTAAATGTTTTTACCCCTTTTTTATGCTTTTATTTAATCAATTTATTTTTAGTTTTTAAATTACAAACCTATAAATGTCAAATTTTACAAACTTAAACAATTTCCAAGCTTAAAAACATATGAATCATACATTGATAAACCTAGGAAAAATACTTTAACAAAACTTACAAACTTATAAGCTTAAACGTTTCAAAACATAAAAGAGTATAACTTAAAAATTGAAAAGCTTAGAAATAATAATTTAGAAATTTAAAATATAATATTTGTTACTCTAAAAGATCTATGATATTTTTTTAGAAAAATATATTCACCGTCCTGTTTGTCCCATCTTGTCCCATGTCATCCTATCCCATCCTATCCTATCCCACTTTCATCCTGATATATATTGGGATGGAACGGGACTAGGTGTTTTTCCTAGTTTTCTCGGCCTAGTGAACCATACCGATCTGGCTTGGTTTTGGTTCGTCCTGGACCGGCCTCCCCAACCCATCCTAATGTTCATTCTTAATCCAGGTTTACAAAATGACAATATATAAGTAGATATTTCCCATCCTACTATCAAATACCTTAGGTATCCTACAAATACTTGATGCATTCATCTCGGATCGATCGTCCCATCTAGTTCCAATGCACACCTTTAATCTAGGTATACACCAATAAAATTTATATATAAATATCTACCATCCTACTTCCAGATACATTTGGTATTCTACAAAACATGATGCATTAATTTTCCTCTTCTTAGGTTCATAATTACATATTATTTTCTCAAATAAGCTGAACAATGTTGTTATGCTATTTATTAAGATACTTCTTCAAATTATAGGGTGACGTGAAACATCTGAATATTCATTCATAAAACTAAAATTATATCTTGTGAATCACATGAAAGTCATATCTAGATACATGAATCAACAAGAGCAGTCATAGCTCTTGATTGAATGCTTTTGTTATTCAAAAGGAATCACTAACAAAAGTTTAGGAAAAGGGATTTACCAAATTTTAGGCAAACCCTCTTAATTTTTTGTTTTAAATTTTCATAAATTTTATAAATAAAAAAGTTAGAAATGGGGTTCTCCAATTTTGGGTGAAATCCTTGAACTTTTATTATTACTAAGTAGCTGAAATTTAATGGTAGAGATAAATAGTTTGCCGAAATAGGCGAGCTGTCCAGTTTGGTACATATTTAAATGGATTGTCCATTTTGGTATGTTGTGTTGAAAAAGTGTCCCTTCTGAGTCTGGACTCTTGAGAAGATAGCTGAAATTGAGAGACTAGTATAAAATAGAGGAGATTTGTATTATCGACGTTTGTGTTATTTTCATGAGCGAGTGTTGTATCCATACAATTGGGACTTTATATACAAATGATAATTCAATTGCACAACTTACTAATAATGGAATAAACTAAAATATTAACAAAATTTGGTAGCGTTCATAAAATTTTGTAATTGTTTAACGAACCAACTTCTATCAAACCCTTCCATGTCAGTTGCAGCTCAACTAGATCTCATCTCCACTTCTACATATATCAGTACTACTCTGTGAAAGATATCCTTGACCCTAAGGAAGGGAGGATGGAAATTTGTGATGTATTTAGAAAGGTACTCCCATGTAGCTTGCCTAGCCTGAATCCATGTCCATTTGATGAGCACCTGACTAATAGCCTTGTTACCCTTTTTTACCAGTGTTCTCTTTAACACAGTTTTGGGTAATGATAATGTGGATTCGATGAATGAGGTAAAAAGGGTGAGTTATACTCGAAGGATAACATAACCCATTTTAAATTGAGAAACATAAAAAGTAGAATGAATTATAACATTGCATGCAACAACAGTCTATAAGCAATAATATTGGCATTGACCTCAATGAGATAATGTCCAATAACACTGTATCAAGCTTATTAAAGGGTCTAAAAGTTACTGAAACATATCTATACGATTGTAATTCAAATACAACCTTTCACTAACTTTAAAGGGCCTATCTGATTTATGCTTATCAACCACATTTTTAGGTCTTTTGGGGCCTTGGAAATGTAAAATTCGATAGCTAAATAATAACATCGCTGTCTTCAAGTGTCATATCAACCATCTTAATTCTCCCAGTACTTAGGGCTATCTGAGCAAAACGCCTTTAGTAAGTTCCTATATTTCATTAATAACTTTTGTTTGATCATCAGTTTGAGGTTGCTAAACTGTTGACCTATCTAATTGCACGAATTGGAATTTAATAACTATCACCAAAAGAACTCATAATAGATGTTCTATATCACTAGTTATAGATACTGGAATGCCATGTAGCATAAATAAATGATCCCAAAAAGATTTGCTTAAAGTTTGAGGTGTAAGGGTGTTATAGGCTTATTTACTAAGTCTATCCACCACAATGAAGATGGAATCCCTAACATGGGCCGTAGGAAGGCCTTTAATAAAATCAAAACAATAGAGTTGGCCAATAACTAGGTGAGGATGTTGTATCATCCTTATGCCTCTAGAAGATATCATACTCATTAATGAAGACCTTTACTCCCTGAATGAGAGACTTCCAATGAAACGTTAATTTCAATCTCCATTGCATCAGAACTAGATGACTCATACCTATAATTCCTTTCCTTACATGGATATTGTTTATAATGATGAACGAACATGAAGGAATGTTTCAGGAAAATTCCATTTTTAATGTTTTAAGCGGCCAATAGGGGTCACATCTATATTTCTCATGTATTTTTTTAGATTCCTTATGACACTCATGATAGCGTTTCTGGTTAGCTTAGATTTTGGGCTAATCACTTTTATGAAGGAAATTCAAAAAACAATTTTAGAAAATTTCATAGTTAGATTCTATTTACATCCTAAAAAATCCAAAAATTCCACAACCCAAAAATCCAAGTTGTCATCTCCAATATGGCCACCACCTCCGGGGGGATAACCCCACCAAAATTTTCACTATCAAAATCTGCAATTAAACCTATATAACTACAACGATCAGTATTACCTACACCCAATTATGCAAAGATTTTAAAGCCTAAAGGACCCAACACCAATATACCTAGAGTTCCCCCAAGCCAATAGTAATTTTACAAGGTCAACCAAGTGTTATGAGGAAGTCTTCCAATGTTTGTAACCTTATCATATAGAAGAATTTATATTATACAATAGTTGGGAAATATCTCTATGGAAAATCAGATATTATGGAGTTAGGAAATTAATTTTGGGGCAATGTGGGATTAAAGGAGAATGTACCATTGGAGTATTGGATGCAAGACATATTCTCATTAGGTTGGAAGGATTAAAGGATTATGTGATATTGATATCTACTACAACATATAAGTTCAAAGAAAAAGAGATCTATTGACAGATAAGGACATTAAAGTGTGATCCTTGGCTTGAACCTCATGTGGAGACTATAATTGGTGTAGCATGGATATCAATGATTAATCTCCACCCAAATTTATTTATTGAAGATGCAATTTTTTACAATTTCTTCTGTAGTGGGGAAAGCGTTGACTATGGACATGTCTACAAGAAATCAAACAAGACCAATCTGTGCAATGATGAAAGTGGAAGTTGATTTAGTAGCAAAACTACCACAAAGAGTAAAAATCAATGAAGAGAATGATATTATTGGTGAAGTTAAATCCCTGTGGATTCAAATTCTATATAACTATCATGACCCAAACTAGGGATTGGCCATAACGGGCATCCCAAGCCTGTCATAGACTGAAGACCACCCACTTTACCTAGTCAAAGAGAACATAATACACTAATAGTGGATGAATTTCAAACATAAAATCTGATAGATAAAGGTAATATCAAGAAGTCTAAGATGCATCAATAACCAATACCAAGTAAACAGTAATCCACAAATCCTCTATGAAAAAACAAAATCAAACAAATGTTGGGACATGCCCCCGACAATAGCCAAAATAAGTCTAAAGAAAAGTCTATGATAAAAGATAAACCAAAAAGTAACAGCCTTCTAAAGAAGGAGGCTCACCACTTCAAGCAAATTACTGATAACCTAAAAATCCAATCACCGCAAAGAAAAAGTAGAAGCATCACCACTTTCTACATAGTATGGGGATACATCATCCGGAGATGGTTAGCAGGTTGAGTGCTAGCATGTAACTCAGGGGAGGGATAAAATAATGCTATGATCAGCAGTTTAAAATCATCAAAATCCATTACACACAATCATATAAATATAGATATACATATATATAATATGTCGAGGTAAGGAAAAAGGATTATCATGAACTTTAAAACATTAGTTTGTACTATGTAGCTCAACTATCATAAAAAGGCACCCAAGGCCTATATGGACCCCAGTGCGTGTAGCCACACGATTTAGATAGATAATCATATGTACATATGTACCATAAGGGACTCAAACCATGTGGTCATATATCAAGGGTTACATAAAATCCTGGTTAATTAACAAGGGGGACTCAAACAATCCGGTCATAAGGAAGGGAACTCAAACTGCAAGCCCTTCTAGACCCTCCTGCACCGACAAATGCAGTTTTCTATATTGATCCCTTTGGACCTCCACTTTCACAGCCTAGCTACATAACCCTCTTTAATCCCAGTTAAAACATTTTTTACACATTCCCATTAATTGAACAATAATATTCATCAAGGCATATATTGTTGGTATCGTTATACCAACTACACTAGCAAGGTAACATCATAATGCCAGTACAATTCCATTTACTTAGGGAAAAAACCCCTTCATTCATTAAGTTAATGTAGGGGAATGACACGAACCACTTGTTTATTAAATCAAACCATTATGTTTAAATAACCTCTTTATATCATGCAATGGCTTAAAAAATAGTTCAATGTAATATACTCATATTCAAAGCCAATTTAACAAGATTAGGTTGGGGTTATAAAAATTCAATTATCCACATTTAAAAAATTGGGGGAAACAATAACCCTCTAGTTTATTCACCATGCCCATACACCCCACATGTTCAAAACCATTAAATCAAACCATATATTATTCATAAGAGCCATGGGAAAGTAATTAATTCAATAATGTTCAATAACCCTAAACCACATTCAAAATCATCAATTAAATCACATAGGCATAACTATAAACGAATGCTTTAGATTAAATAAGACTTGGGGAAGAGTTACAAGCCTTAAAGTACAGAGAATTATGAAGAGAAATCAACTCTTAGGCCCTTAGATAACCAACTTTGAGAAACCCTAGATTTTTCTTTAAACGGGGAATTTGAGAGAGAAAAGAGAGTGTACATGGGGTCTCAATGGGTAAAGAGGGAAATGTCCAAAGTGCCCTTCATTAAAAGCAGAAAAATTGTTGCTACTGACTATAGATCACTATATGAGTCATAAAGACTCACTGAATCTCATCACCATGAGTCAAAGTCTTGACGGTAGCTAAGGGACCCCACTCTTATGACCCTATGACTCGCACCAAATGACTCGTCATTCATAGGGTCCTAGTCATAACCTGTATAGAAATATTTGGGGTACATACTAGTCACCTTGGATTTAGACACTATGACTCATGATTAATACTCATAATCAAGATAGTAGCATAGATACTACTCACTGGTCAGATAATGATTAGGCTCTAGTGGCTCATAAGGACAATTATGTCTCATATTGTGAGTCATAAGTTGGTTAATAACTTCAAAAACTTGAAAATTTTAGGGACTAAAATTCGAGGTGTTACATTCTCCTTCCGTGGATCATTCATCCCTGAATGATGAGACAAGGCATCTATTAGCATGATTTGACCCAGAACACAACCACTTTTCCTTTAACAAAGACAGAAATCAAAGATATTAAAGAATACACATACCTTTAGCATGATTACCCCAACCTAAAATTAGGAATAGATGTTTGGAATTCATGTTCTCTTTAGCTTCCTAAGTGGATTCTTCAACCTTGTGATTCCTCCACAAAACCATCACTAAATCCAAATCCTTGGTCCGTAACTAGCGTACTTCCTGATCGAAAATCTCAATCGGTACTTCCTTATAAGAAAAGGAATCCAAAATGTTAGCATTATCTAAATGGACAACCAAGGAAGTATCACCCACACACTTCTTCAAAATCAAAACATGGAACAATGGAAGGACATAACCCAAAATCGAAGGAAACTCCAACTCATAAGCAACGTTGCCCACTCTTCTCAAAATTTAGTACAGGCCCATATATTGGGGACTACTATTTCCCTTCTTTCCAAAGATCATCACTCCTTTTATGGGAGATACCTTTAAGAATATCCAATCGCCAAAATCAAATTTCAACTCCCTTCGTTTCACATCTACATAGAACTTTTGGCGACTTTGGGTGGTCTTAAGCATATCCATCATTACCTTTACCTTCTCAATAGCCTAATGAACCAATCCAAGACCAAATAGCCTCTCCGCACCAACTTTGAACCATCCAATAGGAGACCGATATCTTCGACCATACTATGCATCAAACGAAGCTGATAACGCTCAACTTACACATCAATTTAAGTGTAAGGTAACCGTCATCAATATATTTACCCAACTATGGAGTCGACGTCGAATCCTCAAGAAATAATGTGAGTGGAAATCAAATAAATTCAAAATAATAGGTACTAGCTAAATTCAAACCAATGGTATAAAGAGATAAAAATAGGGGAGATAGGTATCTACAATAATGTCACTTTTTGTGTTTTGGAGTATAAATTTGGGGATATGAACAATTAGAGTTTTAATAATTATGCACGGATCTTGGGATTATGTGTTATAAAGGAAATAACTTGTGGGTGTTAGTAATCTACATCAATCTAGTAGATCAACTATGGGTAGGTTCGGTTATAGATGTTGATGCTAGTTATTCAACAAAACACCAAACTTTCACCCATTGATTTTTTTGAATACCTAACGGGTGTGTTTAACATTTAGTAACCAAACCTCAATTTAGGCATCCTTATTTCTAGGATAATACCCATGGTATAGTTAACTTCACAATCACCCTTATTTCTAAGATAGTGAAAATTTAGCAAACTACACACATAGTTGTCTATCATGGCTTTGGTTTCCATATCCCTCTTTCAAGGATGATGTGAATTCCTAAAGTTCACCCAAAACCCTTCTTTCAAAGTTATTCTTAAGCTTTCTAGAGTTTAAAGCATTCACTAATCAAACCCATGTGGGTATTTGGGGCTTTCACCTATAAATCCCAACCAAGTTATCATCGCAATGATAAAACCCTTAAAAATGAAACACCAAATAGAGGCTAACAATAATAACCCACACATATTTTAACCCCTATTCACACATAACCCCAAGAGGGCGATCTAGCTACACATACGATAAATAATCATAGATATACCCATAATCTCTATTGAAATGACTTGTTGAAGATTAAGTAAATGTTACTTCAAACTTTACAATCTCACAAATAAACAATGGAAGTAAGCTATTCCTCCAGTTAGAAGGTCTCCAATGTATTCTTCACCCAAAATTTATACAATATTTTCTTCTCCGAGTATGAAGGCTATGAACGCAAGAGTTGAACCTAAAAAAACTGTGGAAGATGGAATATGATGAATAATTCTAGGGTTTAAGTCTTTTCGTCAAAATTGGGATTAGCCACGTGCATTTTCAAATTTTCCCTTGGGCAGAACTCTTCTGCTAAGCCGCGATCGCACCAGCTTGGCCACGACAGCGATAGACTTATGTGACCTTGGTTGATTGACCCTGCTTTACTACCGTGATTATGGTTAGCAGACTGTAACTAAGTTAACCGAGGCCCTTCTGCTTGAGGTCTTCTTCTAACATTATCTAGCTCCCTTTTTTTATCATTTTAAGCTCCAATCCACATCTTTCTATCCCCTCAACTCTATTCCTACAAAGAGCTGATATTATTGCATTTAATCATAATTGTGTATTATTTATTCATTCAAAACAAGGTAATGTGCATGAATATTTAGTGCGAATGAGTGGAGAAACACCACTCATCAACAACCCCAACTTAAAGCTACTGCTTGTGCTCAAGCAACACTACCTCTTACTATGAGACACAATCATCTATGCCCAAACTTTATGCCTTAAAGGTCACAATGACCTCAACCTTAGTCATCACCACAGGTAGCTCATTACTCATATAGTAGGCTAGCTTCACTACATCCCTTATTATAAAATTGCAATATCTAAGGATGCATATGATTTTATAAAGCAACCAAGCAACAAGAACTAATACTCTAGAAAATGTTTCTTTTTTACCACAACTAAGCTACACTCCACTTGTCTCATTGTTCGAGAGGTGACGTAATCACCAACCTTAACTTGTTCACATTCTAACCTCATAAGAAAGGGAATTCCACACACCGAACTACCAAATGTGCAACAAGGAATATTATGTGCAAAAACTCTCTCCCTAAAAAAATCACTATTCAACATGTGCCATACCATAGGCTTGCCTCTATTTTAATCACTACTACAAAGAAAGTAAATAGTAAGAGATCTCAAAGGACTTTCTAAGCTTGTAACATATGTTCAAGTTAGGGTAGGATATCATTTGGAAAAAAACATGGCTACTCCCTTCCTTGAACAGTTACATCACATTATTTAATCCATTTTTTTACAATAGGCCACTTCTCTTTGTTTTATTTCTTTTCGCACGTCTACTGTCTGCTTTCTTTGTTCATTAATTTTTCTTCCAATTCTTTACTTTATTGGATCCTTTCTTTTACTATTCCTTCATTTTCAACACTTGAGGCATATTTGGTATTTCACTAACACTACGTGGCCCCAAATATCCTTCCATCAACTTTCACCACCCCTAACTTAGGATTTTAGCCTCAATTGTATTCTTAAGTTCAAAGAGGGTAGGGTTCAAAAGAGAAAAAATAGAAGGGTCACGACTTGTAATGTGTTTGCTAAAGAAAAAGACAAAGGCTCAAAATGGGTAACTAGGGATTGCATTCAAGAACGGATAGACATTTTAGGATAAAGTGGGTTTCCAATTCCAAAAGATGGTCTGCAATTATTTCTCAAACCAAATACAATCGACATTAGCTTTGTAACCAAATACAATCGATATTAGCTTTGTAAAGACTAATAAGGCAAGTTCTAGAAAACACAAGTATACAAGAGATGAATTCAAATATCTCACACTCATGGCATGCGAAAATTCTATAAGGGATATCAAATGTCCTTCCTGCTAGCGACAAAATTAGAGTATCTATTTTTCTTAACAAGTTACAAATTTATAAAGCCACAAAAAGAGAAAAAGTTTTGTTACAACATTGCTCACGTCCATGGCCTTGATTTTTCAAAAAAAATATTGGAGAGGGGATTCTTTTTTTTGAATTATCACCATATACAATTTCCTAATTATGGAAAGCCTTAGTCTCACATTTTGGCTCAAAATGGGCCAAAAACCCATAAGGCTACTCAGACTTTTTCAATGGTGTATAATATGATCCCAAATTTACAATTTACAATTTACAATGCCACAGGTACTCAGACTTTCCTTGCATTCATGACATTTAAGCTATGGGTACTAAGAATTCCCCTGAACCTATGTCTCAAAACCCAAAACACGGCGCTTTACCCTTAAGAATGTTGTCATTAAATGTATCATAGGGTAAAGCTAGTCATACAACACCAAAATTAATAATTAAGCTAAAGTAAAAAGAGAAAAACTAAAACTAGAAGAAAAATATGATAATCCATAAAATGTGGGCACCATCTGAGTGACCAACAATGTAGCATCTCAAAACAAAATAAAAACAGTATCAAGAGTGCCATCCCAAAACAACACAAAATTAAATATCCATCAACAATCAACACAGCACAAAATAGGGGGCACCCCAACTAAAATGAATGTAGTGTCCTCACTGCATGTGCAATATAGCAATAGTAAGATTGGTCTCCCTAAATTTACATCAAGAATTGTCCTCTCCTACTGGCTCTTCACCTTCACTATCAGTATCATCAGCAAACTAATTTACAGGTACCGTATCCTTACTATCTAACCTAGGTAAAGGTAGTCGATGATTGGGATTGAGCACCTTGAATATGCCCTTCACCCTCTTTCATAGATTTTTAAAGAAATTATCTCTCTTCTTCTCTCTCGTCACCATCTTTTTATATGAATCCCTAAGGTCTCTATGTACTCCGGATAAAGATGAGTAGGCTCTCTCCAATCTTGAAATAGTGGCTCCCTGCTTTTTCTGCTCCTCAGTATATGTCATAATCTGACTGAGTCACATTGGAGTGGCGGGTGGTAGAGGACTCTCTTGGTCCCTAAGGCAATCTAGACACTAGCTCCCTGACCTTTCGTATCTGACTTGTGATATTATCAAGGGCGTTGGTTGATGAAGGTCTACAAGAATCTAAGTCCTCTTGGGCTGATTTTCTGGAGTCCATCTTTCTTTTCTTGCTCTGACCTGGGACACCCTTACCATTAAATTTAAATGGAAAGATGCAGGGGCTCAAGAAAACCCATGTATCTATAGCATATTCCTCTACCTTTTCTCTCTTATATAGTTAGTAATAAAGGAAGGGAAGAGAAGTTGTGTACCTCCATAGTTTTTGAAATACTGTCACTTTGAAATCATAATCTCACCCATATTTAGAGTACTTCTAGATATGATATAAGCCATAATTAAAGCTTGTATGTCTATGACAATAGTCATATAAGTGCATGGCAAGACTCTGGTATAGATGATAATCAATGATTACCTAGCTTTAGTTGTGAAGTCATTCATCAAAATATCTGTCTTGGTGATGGCCAAGTGTACTTCTTTGCTCAGACAAAGTTTGTTTCCAATCCAGGTTCTTGGCTGTACCTTTTTCCTAGAACTGCCCTATGTCAGCATTCAACAGCGCTTATACCTTATTAATCTCCTCCACTACGAAGTTCACTTAATTCCACTGAATTTTCATCACTAGGTTTATGAGAGAAACTATGCTAAGGTTCGGGTAGAACTCACATACCCACTGCTCATTTGCATAGCAGGGGTCCGAGGCAAAAGGTATCCATCAAATAACATTGATTCAGGCATGGAATGCTGGGAGATTTTCTTCTACTTTACCAAGTAAAATAACCCTTTTCGATAGTAATTTCCTCCATGGCAGATCATCAGAGTAGAGGTCTTGGCATTCAGAGGCCATTTACCTTGTGTTGTTGAAATCTCCCATCTTTGAGGTTTAGAACTTGTAATCAATGCAACTCAGACCATCATTAGCATTATCATACCTAAAACATGCCAAATCAAATAAGTAAGCTTATGCAATAGCATTATATAAGGTTTTGGGGGTGAGAATGGATGTTCAAAAATTTTAGTTCCTGCAAACCCTGTCCTTAGGTATAGAGATAGCAGAGCATTAATCGTAATTGAGGTTTTGTGATCGCTGTCATTGGGAGAATGATCACGGTACATATGACTAGATTTTATAGTTTCTGCACTTCAATCGTAATTGAGGTTTCGCGATGGTCATTATTGAGAGCACGATCGCAGTACATAAGACCAGATTTGATAGTTTTTGCACTTCAATTGTGATTGAGGTTTCACAATTACCGTCATTGGGAGCATGATCGCGGTATATGAGACCATATTTGATAGTTTCTACACTTCAATATAAATAAATACTTTTAACCCCAACTATTTGTTCCTTCTGGGCATATCAACATTATAATCATAGAATTTGAGCCTAGAATATGTGATCATAGCCCCAAACTCAAAGAAATTAGCAATGAACTCATTGGGAATTGAATCAAAAATATAGTGTATACATTCTTTTCAACCATTTTAAGCCTAAATCTGGGTATCAAGACTTCACCATTAGTGTGTACACCAACTACAATAGCTAACCATAAAAATAATCATGATCTAACAAGCATTTAGTAATAAAAGCATTAATTCATGCCTTTTTCCAAAATACAAGTTCTAAGAATTGAATTAAGTTAAAAATAAAGTAGTTAGGACAACATACCAAGGTTGGATGATGCAAAAGTAATGAAATGACACTTGGATATGCAATGTAAAGCCAAATAGTTGAGAGAATTTGAGTGAATTATGAAAGAGATTTATGTGGGAAATAGGAATTTGGTTGGTCATTTAAATGGATTTGACTTCGATTGTAGTCCTAGTTCCGTGATATGGTCATACGGCCTCTACGATTGTGGTGGAACAGACCGTGATCACGGTAACTGAGACCAAACAACTAGGTCCCCTACACTTTTTGTTCAGTCTAAACTGCTAATTTCACATGTTTCTTTTTCAAATTTAATCAAAATTACTCTCAGCACCAATATTTTATGGATTATTCATAAATAAAAAAAAGATCTACTCTACCATGCATGAATTAAAAAGTATATGTGCCACTTTTTGTGGAGTTATGGGGTGCTTCCTATCGAGCTCTTAGTTTAACATAGTAGCACAACCCCTTCACCACTTGTTTTTCTGCTTTCACTTAGATGATTTTGATATCCATCCCAGCTTTCATTCAATATGCAATGAGTGGCAGAGGGACAAAAGATTTAGATCTTCCAAGATGAGGCTTGGAAGAGGTGATTAAATGGAAAGCAAGCTTCGATCTCGCTATTTTAAGGATTTTAGTATTTTTCCCAACTTTACATCAATTTTATGGCTCGGCCCCTTGGGTAAAGGTGTGCACATCAATAGGCCACTCATGGTACATCAAAAGTTGTGTTCCTTGGCCTTTGATTGATGGGGTTCCATATGCTCTTTCAAAATGCCAAATTCCAAAATATAGGAATAGTACTACGTCTCCCCACAATCCATCATTTGTCTCGGTGGATGGATTCTCTCATATCCTAGAGGCATAATGTTGAAAAGTGGGTTGAATGAGGTCCAACCCCTAATTTTGGAATAGCCTCCTTCGTAGCACTTCCTCCTGAAATGAAATACAGTCATCATAAGAGATTCGCCATAATTCTTCTCTTGATTATAGTACCATTCCTTTTATTTTAACATCTTATTCCTCATCTAATATAGTATAATATGAAGTTAATAAGGATTCTTTGCTACCAAGCTCATTATCACAGCTTGGTTTCTCTTCTTGATAAACCTCCTCATGGGAAATAGGCAAGGTAATTATAGTTTCAAGCCTTTCTTCTTTTCCTATTTCCTCTATCTTGACACTTTTCCATCCTAATGCCTCTTGTTGCATGTCTTGTATACTCTCTCCCATTGTATATAAGTGATCTAAAATAGCTAGTAGTCTTGTGTCAAAGCTATTAGACTTGGTATGTTGCTCTTCTTTCTTCTCATCATAGGACCTATCAAGCTTATAAGAAGAACTAGCAACCCAGTTAGCATAATAGGTGGACGGGAATTTGGACAATCATCCCAATGTCCATCTTGACCACTACATAAAAGATACCTATACTCCTTATAGGATTGAGATTATGGGTCCATCTCTCTCCGGGAAGTATAGTTACAATCTCTCCTGAAGTCTGGTCCATCATAAATTAGATATGGACCATCACTATAGGATTCCCAACTACCGACATCATACTTGTTGAAAGATGCCATTGAGAAAAATAAAATAAAATAAAAATCTAACTACATAATAAAATCACAAACAAATATATACAAGCTTGAATTTAAGAAAGTAAGCTAAAATTCCAAACTAACTTCATACACCAAATTATTTCTCAACAATGGCACTATTTTATTTATAACATTCAACTTACACGTTAGTTTAAGAGTAAAGATTGTCCTCAATATATTTACCCAACTTTGGAGTCGGGTTCGAATCCTGGAGGAATAATGAGTGGAAATCAAGTTAATTAAAAATTATAGATACTAGCTAAATACAAACCAATGGTATAAAGACATAAAAATGAGAGAGATAGGTATCTACACTAATGTCTCTTTTTGGGTTTTTCTAAATAAATTCAGAGCTATGAATAATTAGAGTTTTAACAATTATCCACAGATCATAGGATTATGTGTTACTATTGGAATGACATGTGGGTTTTCATAATCAACATCAATTTAGTAGATCAAATATGCGTAGGTTTGGTTATAGATTTTTATGCTAGTGTAATATCCCGTACTTTTTCCTAGCTTAGTTTAGCTTCTGGTGTGTCAAGGGCTTACTTTGAAAGTGTATAACTCTTGATACTTGTGAAATTTTCTAGCTCTAGACCCACCAATGTTTAGATAATTGATTTATCTTTCCAACGACACCAATTTTTCCTCAATCGAATACTCGGTTAAGAAGTTATGGCAATTTTAGTGAAAGCAGTAGGGCATCGTGATAAGCATCACGTCGCGGTGAAGGACAAATTCTAAATTGTCTAATTCTAGTAAAGTACTACAATTTTCTTGCATCGTGGAAAAGTTCCAGTCCCTATTTTTCCCTATCCAATAGCTCACCGCGATTAGCTTGTAGCGTGCCAAAATTCCCAATTAGACAGACACCACATTGCAGTGGAGTGCAAAATGGCACTCGTCCTTTTCCAGTGATGCAACACAATTTCACTGCATCGCGCCAGAGGCCAAAATGGAAATTGTCCCTTTTGTAATATTTATATCATCAAGAATGAACATTATGATATTTTGACATGAATTTGATGCATGAGTTATTAGCCCTAGTTTAAATGTTGTTATTTGAAGAAGATTATGCTTTTAAGCATCCCATGATTTGAATATTCATATTTTTGAACAAAGATTTGATCTTTTGATCTCAGCTTAGATATGGAACCCACTTTACAGATTTAACTATAATTTACAGTAAACAAGTTCACAAGAGGTTTTCATTGTAAACCCTTATACTAGTTTTAAAAATAGATTTCCTACAGAATGAGCATACATATTAAAGGGTGTAATATTTAGCACCGATTTGGGCCTATTCACAAGCCCTAGAACTACGAGCCAATGTAGGTTAAGATTATTAAATTATTCCTCATTCAATATGGTTGAAAGTTATAAGTGTAATCACTTAGATTAAGCTATACTCCTTGGCAAGAGTATAACACCTCTCCCCATTATGAGATTTTCCCATAAGGGAACTAGATATTGAACACTAAGATAGCTCACATAGTGTATGTCGGTTAGAAGAACCTCCCTAATAGTAATGACTTGTAGCATAGTTTTTTAAAGTACTTCCCTACAGCCTATAAAAAAGAATAATACAAAAGCTTTTAGAACTAAGTGTAAAGGCTCACAACTTTATTCAGATGTTTCTTTATATAAAACATTATCTACAGATTTTAGGTTTTAGATTTCAAATATAAAAGTGAGTCATTTTTAACTTAGATAGTATGATTTCAAGATAGAATACCAGTACTTCTTTTAGAAACTAAACGTTATGACTTACTAGATTTATGTAGTATGTTTTGCTATTCATGATTATGATTTTCAGTTTATAGATATTCCAACTTACGTAAGTTATCCACATTTAGCATGCATTCTTTTAAAAATTTATAGTACTATTAAGTTCTTATTTACATGTGCATTCACCCTCATATACTCAGTACAATCCAGAAGTATTGATCAATATCTATATCTATGTGCTACATTGTCTCATAATGTTGGTTCAGGTACTCAATTTTCGCAACGTGGGTAATTTTGAGCATCTGCTTCTACATCCCGATAGTGAGTAAGTCCTCATAGTTCGGGGGCCTAGTTATTCAATTTTTTATCTTATTAGTATAGATGATTCATCATTAACAGACAGTTCAAGTCAGTTGGGGGTATATCCCAGTGGCACTCTAGTTATTAGTATTAGAGGCTTGTCAGACTGCTAGATACGATACATTTTTCTAGTATTTAATATTCAAAATCTTAAGTCGAGTATTTTTATATATTATATTCAGATAATTTCAGTTAGCTCAGAAAAATTTTGCATCTTAGCTTTGATTATATATCTTTATTTCTCTATTTTAAGCTTCAGATTTAGTAGAAGGTAGATAGGATTAGCTTAAGGATACTCATAATCTTGAGCACTGTGTGACATCTCAGGACCCATTTTTGAGGCGTTATAAATTTGGTATCAAAGCCTAAGGCTATGAGAGTCCTAGAGAGTTAGACAAGCCGCGTTACGTATAGTCTTAGTAATGGGTCTAAAGCATGCCACATTTATGAGCAAGAGGCTACAGGATGATTTTAGGAAATTATCTCTTTCTTTTAAGATCTATCATGCTTACAGTATCTCTAGTTGCTTTTCACTCAAAATCTTATGCGACAGTTGAATATGCCTCCTCGTCGAGCTAATGCCCATAAAAATAATAACCAATAACCCCAGCCTACTGACCGTCTGAAAGAAAATGTATCCCTTGCTGAATTTTGGAATACCTTTTAGGTGTTAGCCCAAGCTGTGACTGCTAATGTTAAGAGAAACCATCAAGTGGCAGTCCCACTTCAGCAGAATGGTGATTTAGCAGTTGCCAAAATTTGAGACTTTGTAAGACTGAATCTGCCAAAGTTCTTAGGGTCAAAAGTAGGTGAGGACCCCCAGCATTATTTAGATAAGGTGATAAATATCACCCAGATTATGCATGTTTTTGAAGAGGAGAGTGTAGAATTGGCATCCTATAGATTGAAGGGTGTATCGTATGATTGGGTGGTTATACGAAAGAATGGTAAAGGTGAGAATACAGCACCTATGAGTTTACAAGTGCTTCAGGATGCGTTTCTAGGTAGGTTCTTTTCACGTGAAATGAGATAAGCTAAGATAGAGAATTTTTTGAACCTAAGTTAGTGCTCAATGTAAGTTAATGAGTACTACCTTAAGTTTAACCTATTGTCTAAGTATGCCCCTGATACGATGGTCGACCCTAGGGAAAGTATGAGTAAGTTTTTTACTGGAGTATCTGGTTTAGTAGTCAAGGAGTGTATGACTGCCATTCTTATTAGGGACATGGACCTTGCTACGTTGATGATTCATGCCTAATAGATTAAGATAAAAAATTTAGAGAGAAGAGAAAGGGGAAATAAGAAAGCTAGGACTGGGCTGTTTGAGTATGGCCAGACAAAGTTTAAAGGGGGAAATCATTCCTAGTTTCAGAATCGTTCATCTATGCCAGCACCATCTTCAGCTAGCGCTCCCGCCCCTAAACCCAGGAAGAGTAGTGGGGTAAGACTTCTATGTCCAGATCTTAAAATAGTATGTGGAAAACCCAGTTATCCTCCATGTGCCAAATATGGTAAAAATCATCCTAGTGAGTACTTATTGGGGAAAAAAGGTTTTTATGGTTGTGGTAAGTTGGATCATGGAATCAAAGAGTGTCCGCATGCTAAGCAGGGAAACAGGGATGTTCGTTCCCATACTCAGGCTACTAGCACACCAGCTCCTTTAGGTCGCCCAGTCCCTCCTCAGGGTACATCATCCAGTACCAGTGACGGTCAGTACCATAATTAGTTTTATGCTTTACCATCCCATTAAGAGTAGGAGAGTTCACCAGGTGTCATTACTGGTATACTTTGGGTCTTTCATCTTAATGTTTATGTGCTGTTAGAACCTTGGTCAAATTTTTTATATGTGACCCCACTAGTTGTAGTAAATTTTGTAATAGGTCCTGAAAAGATTCTTGAGACCTTAATTTCTACCCCACTGGGTGATTTAGTTGTTGCCAAATAGATCTATAAAAAGTGTCCTATCATTGTCCTTCATAAGATCATGTTAGCGGACTTAATAGAGTTGGATATGGTTGACTTTGACCTTATTCTTTGTATGGATTGGCTCCATTTCTATTATTCATCCATAGATTGTCATACCCAAGTAAAGAAGTTTTAGTTTCCAGATGAGCCAATCTTTGAGTAGGAAGGTAATTCAGTGTCTCCCAAGAGTCATTTCATATCCAATATTTAAGCCAGAAAGTTGATCTCTAAATGGTGTATCTATCATCTAGTTTGAGTGAAAAAAACGAAGTCTGAGACTCTTACAGTTCAGTCAGTTCGTGTAGTCAATGAGTTCCTGATGTTTTTCCCAGAGATTTGCCAGGGGTACCTCCCTTTATGGAAATAAAATTCGGTATAGACTTTCTTCAAGCTACTCAGCCCATCTCCATTCCTCCATATTGTATTGCTCCAGCCAAGCTTAAAGAGTTAAGAGAACAGCTTAAAGACCTCTTAGATAAAGGTTTCATTAGGCTTAGTGTCTCTCAATGGGGTGCTCCCATCCTATTCAAGTAAAAGAAGGATGGTTCTTTGCGAATGTGCATTGACTATCGTAGGCTGAATAAAGGCATAGTAAAAAATAAATATCCTCTTCATAGGATTGATGACTTATTTGACCAACTCAAAGGTACAAGTATTTCTCTAAGATAGACCATAGATCTGGCTATCATCAGCTTAGAGTAAGGGAATGTGATATTCCAAAGACACTTTTAGAACCCATTATGGTTATTTTGAGTTTCTATTCAGGTCATTTGGTCTTACGAATGCCCCAGTAGACTTTATGGACTAGATGAATAGAGTTTCCAAATAGTATTTGGACATATTATTGTCTATTCTCGTAGTGAGAATGATCATGCAGACCACCTTAGAATTGTGTTGCAAACTCTTAGGGATTCCAAGTTGTTGGCCAAATTAAGAAAATGCAAATTTTGGCTAAGATCAGTAACTTTCCTTAGTTATATTATTTTCAATGAGAGCATTAGAGTTGATCCCCAAATGATAGAAGCAGTGAGAAATTGGCTTGGACCTATCTCTCTGTTAGACATTAGAAGTTTCTTGGGTTTAGCTAGCTATTTGAGATGTTTTGTTGAGGGTTTTTAATCTATTGCATCCCCTATGTCTAGATTGACTCAGAAAAAATTTAAGTTTCAGTGGTCAGATTCCTGTGAGAAGAGTTTTTTAGGAGTTGAAGACTCGACTCACTTCAGCCCTAGATATAGTGCTACCTGATGGTACAGATGGGTTCGATTTATATTGTGATGCCTTTAGAATTGGTCTGTATTATGTTTAGATGCAGAGTGGTAAGTTTATAGCCTATGCCTCTAGATAGCTCAAGCCTCACAAAAAGAACTACCCTACCCATGACCCTGAGTTAATTGTTGTTGTGTTTGTATTATAGATTTGGAGGCACTATCTTTATGGGGTACATGTTGATATGTTTGCAAATCACAAAAGCTCATAATATATGGTTACTTAGAGGGAGTTAAACCTTTATCAAAGAAGGTGTTTAGAATTATTGAAGTATTATGATATAAGTGTGTTATATTATTCGGGCAAGACCAAAATAATGGCAGATGCCCTTAGTAGATTGTCCATGGCAGTGTTGCTCATATGGAGAATGATAAGAGAGAGTTAGTTTGAGAAGTTCATCTGTTAGCTAGATTAGGTATGAGATTAGTTGACTCAACTGAAGGTAACGTTTGGGTTCAGAGTAGTTCAAAATCTTCTCTAGTTTCTGAAGTGAAAGAGAAGAAGGATAAGGATTCTAGTTTGGACAAGCTGAAGGGTTCAATTAAAAACTAAAAGGTAGAGGTTTTCTCTCAAGGGGGAGATGGCACATTGAGATACTAGAGTAGATTGTGTGTGTCATGTGTTGATGATTTGAGGCAGTGGATCATGGCAAAAGCACATAGTGTGCATTACTTCATTCATCCAGGAGCCATTTAGATGTACCGTAATTTTCTAGAAGTTTATTGGTGGAGTGGTATGAAGAGCTATTGCAGAGTTTGCAGCTAAGTGTGAAACTTAGCAACACGTTAAGATAGAGCACCAAAGACCTGGTGGTGCATTACAAGAGTTTGGTATTCCCACTTATAAGTGGGAAGAGGTGAACATGGAATTTGTGATAGGGTTACCCCATTCGCATCGTCGACATGATTTGATTTGGGTTATAGTAGATAGATTGACTAAATTAGCTCATTTCTTGCCAGTTCACACATCCTACATAGTTGAAGATTATGCTAGGCTATATATCAGAGAGTTGGTTAGATTGTATGGAGTTCCCTTGTCCATCATCTCAGATAGGGGTACTCAGTTCACTTCTTATTTTGGAAAGCCTTTCAGAAAGGTCTTGGTACCCAAGTTCATCTCAGTTCTCCTTGTCATCCATAGAAAGATTGTCAGGTAAAGAGGACCTTTTATACCTTAGAGGATATGTTGAGGGCTATGTTCTTGACTTTAAAGGCAGTTGGGATGACCAGTTGTCACTGATCGAGTTCGCCTCTAATCATAGTTACCATTCTAGCATTTAGATGGATCCATTTGAAACTATTTATGGGTGGAGATATAGATCACCATTTGGTGGCTTTGAATTAGGTGAGGCAGCTTTAATTGGGATAGATATGGTGTTTGAAGACATGGAGAAATTTCAGTTGATTTGAGAAAGATTAAAAGAAACACAGAGTCATCAGAAATCTTATGCAGATGTAAGAAAGAGAGATCTTGAGTTTGATATTGATGATCTCATTTATTAGAAGGTTTCACCCATGATAGGGGTGAAGAGATTTGGAAAAAAGGGTAAGCTTAGTCCCCGTTATATATAGGCCCCTATAGGATTTTGAGTCGTGTGAGGAAGGTAGCTATGAGCTTAAGCTACCCACAGACATATCATCAGTTTATCCAGTGTTCTATGTGTCCTTATTGAAGAAGTACTTTGATGATTCAGCTGTTGTAGTTCTTCTAGAAAGAACAGATATTAAGAATATCCTTTTATATAAAGAAGTTCCAGTAGAGATTCTTGATTATCAGATCCGTAGACTAAGGAACAAAGAAGTTCCCTTGGTCAAAGTTCCATGGCAAAATTAGTCTCTTGAATGTGCTACATAGGATTCAGAAGCGGACATACGAAACCAAGTATCCTCGCCTTTTCTCCATGAACTCAGATTCAGTCTAAGGTAACAGTCCTCCTTAATTAAGTTTTTTTCCAATCTCAGATTCAACTATATAGTTATATTCATGTAAATTTATGCACTCGCAGTTTAGTTCAGTCGCTCAGTATGCTTAAGATTCAGTTGTGTAGTTTGTTTAAGTTGTGTATGCCAGCATATAGCCTCAATTCCCCAATATCTTCAGTTTAACTTGTCTTATTCGAGGACGAATGTTCCTAAGGGGGAGATATTGTAATAGCCCATACTTTTTTCTATCTATGTTTAGCTTCTAGTGTGTCAGGGGTTTACTTTGAATGTGTATAACTCTTGATACGTATGAAATTTTCCAAGTCTAGACCTGCTAATGTGTAGATAATTGAATTAGATTTCCAACGATACAAATTTCACCTCAATCCGATACTCGATTAAGAAGTTATGACGATTTTAGTGAAAGTAGTAAGGCATCACGATAAGCACCATGTCGTGATGAAGGACAAATTCGCAATTGTCCGATTCCAATAAAGCATCATGATTTTCCCACATTACGATGAAGTTTCAGTTCCCGTTTGTCCCTTTCCAATAGCTCACCGCCATTAGCCTATATCGTGTCGAAATTCACAATTGGACAGACATTATATCGCGGTGGAGTACAAAATGGCACTCATCCTTTTCTAGTGACACAACGCGATTTCATCGTATCATGCCAGAGGCCAAAATATAAATAGTCCCTTTTCGAGTAAGCCACTTTGATAGCGGTGCATAGCGGTGGTGTGCCAAATAGGGATTTTCTAGTTTCGAGTAAAATTTTAAAAGGGCAATTTAGTCTTTTTCCAAGCCTCCAAATCGCGAATAACAGAGGATTAAATCTCTTCTAAGCCTATTATGCTCACTTTTCATCAACTTTCTCTCAAAGAAACCCTAGAACATCAAACCTTCATCCCCAAGAAATCCAAATTCCTCCATTCTTTTTCCAATATAGCTCAAAATTAAAGATTCCTAATTCAAGATCTTCAAGAAATCATCTTAAAAAGCATAAATAGGAATCCAAGTTCAAGTTTCATCATAAATTTTATCAATTGAGGTATGTGGGGTTTTCATCAAGGATAATCCTTTCATCCTTGTGCCCAAAACTAGTTTTAAAGTTTATTTTTATATGAAAATACATGAATTTCAGTTTGGGGTTTATATCCACTTATCACTACTTGAAGATTATGAGATTTCAAGAAATGTAGAAGTTGAATTGCATGTCTTATTTCATATTTTTATGCGTATTGTAGAAATTTCTAGATTTTGAATTGAATTACCAATATTTACATCATCAAACATGAACATTATGATATTTTGACATGAATTTGATACATGGGTTATTAGCCCTAACTTGAATGTTGTTATTTCAAGAAGATTATGCTTTTAAGCATCCCATGATTTGAATATTCAGATTTTTGAACAAAGATTTGTTCTTTTGATCTCAGCTTAGATATGAAATTCACTTTATAGATTTGACTATAGTTTACAGTAAATAGATTCACAAGAGGTTTTCATTGTAAACCCTTATACTAGTTTTAAAAGTGGATTTCCTACAGAATGAGCATACATATTTAAGGAAGTAGTATTTAGGACCGAGTTAGGCTGTTCACATGCCTAAGAACTACGAGCGAGCGGAGGTTCAGATTATCAGATTATTTCCATTTCTATATGGACAACAGTTACAGATGTGATCACATAGATTAGGTTATACTCTTTAGCATGAGTATGACACCTCTCCCCAACGTGAGGTTCTCCCATAAGGGAACTAGATGTTGGACACTATGATAGCTCACATAGTGTGTGTCGGTCAGAAGAACCTCCCTAATAGTAAAGACTTGTAGCATAGTTTTTGAAAATACTTCGCTACAGCATACAAAAAGAATAACAGAAAATCTTTTAGAACTAAGTTTAAAGGCTCACAGCTTTATTCAGATTATTCTTTATAAAAGACATTAGCTCTATATTTCAGTTTTTAGATTTTAGATATAAAAGTGAGTCATTTTTACACTTAGACACTATGATTTCAAGACAAAATACCAGTATTGCCTTTAGAAACTAAATGTTATGACTCACTAGATTATGCAGTATGTTTTTCTATTCATGATCATGATTTTTAGTATACAGATATTCCCGTTTATGTGGATTATCTAAATTTAGCATGCATTGTTTTACAAATTTAAAGTACTATTGAGTTATTGATTTACATGTGCATTCACCCCCTTATACTAATTACAATCCAAAAATATTATTCCATATATATGTCTATGTGTTACATTTTCTCATAATGTAGGTTTAGCTGCTCAGTTTTCTCAGCGTGAGTAATTTCATGCATCTCCATCTACATCCCGATAGTTGGTGAGTCCTCATAGTTCTGGGACCCAGTTATTAAGTTTTTTAGCTTATTAGTATAGATTATTCATAATTCACAGATAGTTCGAGTTAGTTGGGAGTATGTCCCAGTGGCTCTCTAGTTATTAGTAGTAGAGGCTTGTCAGTCTACTAGATGTGATATAGATTTCCAGTGTTTAATATTCAGACTCTTAAGTCTAGTATTATCATATATTATATTCAAATAATTTCAGTTAGCTCAGACAGAATTCTGCATCTTACCTTTGATTATATATTTTTATTTCCTCTATTTTAAGCTTCAAATTTAGTATAAGGCAGACAAGGTTAGTATAAGGCTACTCATAGTCTTGAGCACCGTGTGACGTCTTGGGACCTATTTTTGGGGCGTTACATCTAATCTTTCAACAAAACACCAAAATTTCATCCATTGATTCTTTCGAATACCTAAAGGGTGTGCTTAACATTTGTTAACCGAACCTCAATTTAGGCATCCTTATTTTTAGGATAATACCCATCGTATAGTTAACTTCACAATGACCCTTATTTCTAAGATAGTGAAAATTTAGCAAACTACAACAACAACAACAACAACAACAACATACCCAGTTTCTTCCTACATAGTAGGGTCTTCAGAGGGTAGAGTGTAAGACCATATCACTACCTTAGGTTAAGTAGAGAGGCTATTTCCAATAGCCCCCCGGCTTAGGACCAATAACAGTATAACAAACACAAAGCATAGATGTATAAAAACTAGTAAAACATGCAAAATTAATTAACACTGCTAGCTACAAGATAATATTACAACCACAAGATAATACTAAAACTATCTATCTGAAACCACAAACATCACTCAGTAACACAAACAAGAAACTTCCAACACAAATAAAGAACACTCCCCTACTATTTCAGACGCACTTCCATCCCTAATACTATACCCTAATTCTCGTCCTCCACCACTTCCTATCGAGGTTCATGTGCTCCATAAGATGTAACCACTCTATATCATGCCTAATCACTTCTCTCTAATATTTCTTCTGCCTACCTCTACCCCGCCTAAAACAATCCATAGCCAGTGTGTTACACCTCCTCACTAGAGCATCAGAGCCCCTCCTCAGCACATGTTTGAACCAACGTAACCTCACTTCCCACATCTTGTCCTCAACTGAAGCCACTCCCACCTTCTCCGGAATAATCTCATTCCTCACCCTATCTTTCTTAGTATGGCCAAATATCTATTGCAACTTCCTCATCTTCTCCTTCTTTAACTTTTGGATGTGGGAGTTCTTAACTGGCCAACACTCTGCTCTATACAACATAGATTGACAGACTTCCACTCTGTAGAACTTACCTTTAAGCTTTGGGGGAACCTTCCTATCGCATAGAAACCAGAAGTGAGCCTCTGCAAGAATTTGCTGCCTCAATTTATCTATACCTAGAACACACAGACGACCCTGACAACGAAGAACACCATCTCCCCCTTGGGAGAAAGCCTCTACTTTCTGATTCTGAACTGACTATTTTAGCTTGACAAGGTTGGGATCCCTGTCTTTTTTTTCTTTCACCTCGAAAAATAGAGATGACTCTAAACTACTCTGAACACATACACCACCCTCTGAAGAGTCAACTAAGAGAATGCCTAGTATAGCAAGCTAATGTATTTCCTGGGCTATCTTTTTCTTGCTATCCTTAACGTGAGAAACACAACCCATGGAGAGTCTACTGAGAGCATCGGCCACAACATTGGCCTTGCTCGGGTGATAAAGGACACTCATTTCATAATCCTTCAAGATCTCTAACCACCTTCTCTAACGAATATTGAGATCTTCCTAAGAAAAGACATATTGGAAACTCTTATGATCTGTGAAGACATCTACATGAAATCCATATAAATAATACCTCCAAATCTTTAAGGAAAATACTACTGCTGCTAACTCAATATCATGAGTAGGATAATTCTTCTCATGGGGCTTTAACTGTCTGGATGCGTAGGCTATGACCTTACCATACTGTATGAGGATACAACATAAACTGACTCTGGATACATCACAATATACTACGAATCCATCTGAACCATCTAGAAGAGCTAAAACTGAAGCTGAAGTGATTCGAGTCTTCAATTCCTGAAAACTCTTCTCGCATGAATCTAACAACTGAAACTTGACCTTCTTCTGAGTCAACCTGGACATGGGAGATGCAATAGAACAAAATCCCTCAACAAACCATCTGTAATAATAGCCAAAAACAAGAAAATCCTTATATCTGATGGAGATACGGGGCGAGGCCAGTTTATTACCGCTTTGGTCTTCTGAGGATCTAATCTAATTACATCACTAAAAATAATATGGACAAGGAATGCTACTGATCTTAGACAAAATTTGCACTTAATGAACTTTGCGAATAACTGATGATCCCTGAGAGTTTGAAGAATAATACTAAGATGGTCTGAATGATCATGCTCGGTGCAAGAATAGACAAGAGTATCATCTATAAAGACTATGACAAATATGTCCAAGTAATGCTTGAACACATGGTACATCAAGTCCATGAAAGCTGTAGGGGCATTGGTAAGACAAAAGGACATTACTAGAAATTTGAAGTGACCATACCGAGTATGAAAAGCTGTCTTCAGGATGTCACGTTCTCTAACTCTGAGATGATGATAGCCCGATCTGAGTTCTATCTTAGATAAATAACTGGCCTTCTGAAGTTGGTCAAATAAGTCATCTATTCTAGAAAGTGGATACCTATTCTTGATCATGACTTTGTTGAGCTCACAGTAATCAATTCATATCCTGAGAGAACCGTCTTTCTTATGCACAAATAATACTAGTGCACCTCATGGGGACATACAAGGCCTGATGAATCCCTTATCTAAGAGATCATTTAACTGATCTTTCAGCTCTTTGAGTTCTGCAGGTTCCATTCTATATGGTAAAATAGAGATAGGTTGAGTATCTGGGAGAAGGTGTATGCCGAAGTCTATTTCCCTTTCAGGAGAAATGCCTAGAAGATCTTCGGGAAAGACGTCTGAATATTCATTAATAACTGGAACTGATTCAAGTCTAGGAGATTTGGAACTGGAATCTTTAAAATGCACAAGATGATACACACACCCCTTAGAAATCATTCTCCTTGACCAAAGGTAGGAAATAAGCTAATCCCTGAAAAATGAAGTACTACCCTTCCACTCTAGGATGGGCTTATTCAGGAACTAAAATTAAACTATCCGGGTCTTGCATTTGACTATGGCATAGCAGGAATAAAGCCAATACATGCCGAGAATAACAATAAAATCAGTCATCTCTAATTCAACTAAATCTGCTGATGTGGATTTTTAAAATATCATAACCAGGAAGTTCCTATATACCTATCGAGCTATGATGGTTTTTCCCACTAGAGTAGAGACTGAAAAGGGCTCTGCTAAAATTTCAAGACTGATTCATAAATCTCCTGCTATGTATAAAGTGACAAAAGACAAGGATGCATCTACATCTAGCAAAGCATAAATATGAACATGGAAAATCTTTAATGTACCAATAACGACGTCAATAGAATTTTCCTAATCCTGTCGATTTTGAAGGGCATAGAGTCTGTTTGGGCGTTGCCCACTAGTAGAACTGGAAGTGGCACCCTGCTGGTTCGGGCGACCAAAATATACTGTGGAATGATTCTGCTAACCCTGAAGACCTGGATGAGGACAGTCCCTAACTCTGTGGCCTGTCTTACCATAACTAAAACAAATTCCTTGACTCATTCTACACACACCCTGATGGTGCTTACCGCAAGTCTGACACTAAGGATAATTATGGGCACTACTAATACTACCCTGAGATTTAGAGCCTGGTGCTCTATCTTTGTTGCCGTCTCTGAATTTCGGCATTGGGGCACCAGCGGAGTAAGAAGCTGGAGCTACTGACTTGGGACAAAACTGCAAAAGGTCTCTTTCTTCAGATTGCGCTGAGCAAAACTGAAACTGCCTAATCTTTCTCTCTTATTCTGCCTCTCCCTAGACCTAACCTTTTTCTCTTCTATTTTCTGAGCATGGGTCATGAGCCTGGCTAAAGTCAAATAACTATTCAGCATCGCAGATCTACACACATTTACCATGATATCATTCACTCCTGACATGAACTTAATCATCTTAGCCATGTTGTCTGCAACAACATGAGGGGCATATCTGGCTAGCTGAGTGAATCTTAGAGAACACTCTCTAACCGTCATATTTCCCTGTCTGAGGTTGATAAAATCAAGAACTTTGGATTCCCTCAGCTCTTCGAGAAAGAATCTATCTAAAAAAGCCGTGACAAATTCCTCCCACTCTATAGGACCTGCATCCTCTAACCTCTCAGACTTCCAATGTTTGTACAAAGTGTGAGCAACATCCTGTAACTGGTATGCAGCTAACTTGGTGGTTTGAACAAAAGTAACTCCCATGATGTCAATGACATTATGGACTTGGTCAATAAACTCTTGAGGGTCTTCATCAAACTTAGACCCAAAGAAAGATGGAGGGTTCATTCGAGTGAAGTCCCGAATTCTAGCTACTGTGGAATTAGCCATTGGATTGGCCGGAATAATTGGTGGTCATTCATTCTGAGTAGCCACAGATTGAGCAAGGGTGGTGAATGCAACTCTAAACTCCTCATGAGAAACATGCTCGCACAAGGGGTCTTTGGGCTGAGGAACTGGCTGGTTTCTTCTCTTTGGAGGTATATTCTAAAATAAGAGAAAAATGGATTAGACTGAGAGTTTAACTTGAGATTATGCTCACTACCACGACATGAATACTGAAAGAAAGGAAACTATTCCTAAAACATCTAACAGCCTCTTGTACTTAAATGTGGTGCGCAACACACCCATGTACAAGACTCTACTAGATGCAACTTTCAGACTTCCTAGGACTTTATTGAACCTTAGGCTCTGATACCAAGTTTGTAACACCCCAATTTTCTTAACCAAAATGCAACACGGTACTCATGACACCAATGGAATACAAGCTAACCCATGACTGATATTTGTTCCTATACACTGCATAACTTACATGTAATATGCGGAAAAAATAAACATTGGACCATAAGGTTAGACTGAAATAATTATAACATCCATATGGGTGAAAAATACCCAAGATAACTGAGAAAAAAATCAAATCTGAATTAATTGTGAATACTGAATCTGAAAACCTCTAAGTACTGTCTGAATAAGGAGTTGAAGGAACATGTCTTCAACAAACTCCATAAACTGAAAACTAACTAAAATATTAAATGAGGCCTTTCTGAGTCCCTGTTGATAACTCACTTCCTTCTGTTTATGATTTCTTTCTCAAGCAAACCAAAGTAAGTACGCCTATTTTTTGCAACCAACAGACATAAATTACAGTCTCAGAATTATCAAAAAATCTTAACACCTATTAAACCTAGAATAATTAATTTAACACCTTATCATGAACTAACCCTAGATTCCATAATCCAGGTTATAGGAGTTTAGCTACTCATGACACAAGAAACAAGCATGCAATTTGCATTCATAACTGAAAAGATTAACTTACAATGATGAATGGAATCGAAAGTGAACTTGTATTTGAATCACAAGGCAAAAACACCAAAAATATTATTCTGGAGATAGAGAGAGAAAAAATATTGTATGTTCTATGCTCAATGGATAATTAATTGTGTATGATGCCCCCTAAGGAGAATAAAAAATACCCCTTTTTATAAGTTCCTCCATGTAATAAAACCTAAAGACTATGCCTTAAATAGAAAGAGCTATATATGGAAGCAAATCTGAAGTTTCAGCTTTTTTTTCTCGGAATAGACAATGCCATTTCTAAAGGCTTGTCAGACACATGACGGCTTTTTCAGAATGTCGTCAAAGCTTCCAGTATAATAGCATTTTTGCTTCTCCTGATGGCAAAATTTGGCGGCGTGTCAAACATGTGACGGCATGTGAGAAATGTCGTCACATCCTCATTGGAAACCATCATGTTCTACTTCGAGTTGACGGTGATTTTGATGCCTTGTCAAAGTTGTGACGGTGCTTCAGAAATGTCGTCATACTTCACTTAAATTCTTCAGCTTCTGTCTAAGCTTGACGGCAATTATGACAGACTTTCACATGACTGACGGCGCTTCAAAGATGTCGACAGCTACACTTCATCTTATTTGCACTAGATTTCAACTGATTTTGTTCTTATTTCCTTTAGTTTCCTCCTCGATCACTTACATCTGCATTAAAACAATAAAAATAATCAAAAATAACAAAAGTTGCTTAAGACTTCACAATTATTTTGAGTTAAAACCCTCAAATGTGTTAGCATCTGCTCACACATCAACACCCTCAAATTAAAACAATTGCTTGTCCCCAAGCAACCAAAACACAACACTACGATGCTTAACTAAGAAATACATAAGATACCCATGGCAGTTGATTTTCAATTTTAGCTCAAAATACATGGGACTCTCCAAGTTCAATTACTTATAAACCCAACTATGTTTATAAATGAAGATCCACAATGTGACATAAAGGAATCAAGATTTGGAATCAAGTTAGAAACAACAACCATGCATATATACAAGTAACACTACCCAAATAAGTAGGCATCTAGTGATAGAACCTGTGTGCCCTTACAACAAAGAAGTCCCTCCTAACTTATGTATGAAATTAAATATGTCAATACAGGGAAGGTCAAGAGACACTCACTCTCAGAAAGAAATTCCAATCAATGTATGTCAAATACCATATGCTTGCCCTTATTTTCATTACTAATGCTTTCAGACAGTTGAGTTAGGATCACTATAGGTCTTTTTCTACGGCTTGTAATGTAGGCTTGGGGCTGGAATAGTGTTCACGGATATTTAAAGTGACTAAGCCTTCTTGATACTACACTACTCTTTTGGGATCCCACCTCTTAGCCTTTTTCTATTTTTCATTCATTCTTGATCAAACATATTCCGGATGAGTGTGGTCTTTTTTTTAACACTTTGTTCTTTCTTTTCACAGTCTTTTTCTTTTCTTATTCTGTTTCAACCACATCCATCATTTAAATCTTTTCTTTTTATTCAACCTCTCTTCATACACATTTCACATCAAACACCCCTATGATAGCCACCATTAACTTAGGTTATTTGCCTAAGTCAAGATGCACAGTATCCAAGGAGGACTAGGGCTAAAACAGATTCATTTTGAGTTAAATAGGAAGGTGATAGGTGTCATAAAAAAGAATTAATCTATTCAGGCTCAAAAGAGGGATCAAAGGAGATATCATGCACACAGGGTAGGTAATTTAGGCTAAAAGTGGACTAATATCAACAACGGCCTATGATCCTTTCCTAACCCCAATCTTTCAACCAAGGCGAGACTAACCGGGCAAGTTCTAAATTCAACATACAAAGGAAACTGAGCTAGACCTCACACACACATGGCACAAAGGTAAATCACAAGCTACTACCTATCTGGTTTATGCAATTGTTAAAATCATGCAATGTCTCCAATACGTCAAACCAAAACAAGAGAGTTAGAAATATACCTGTGGCATCATGGATGGAAAGATCTGATGTCAATCATATAAGACGAATACAAACAATAAAATACCTTTGGTTGCCTCCCAAGCAGCACCTGGTTTAACATCGCGGTGTGACTCAGTTATCTTGACTACTCAGACTTCGTCAAGATACCTTGTTGATAATTATTTATGTCTCCACTTGGAGGATTTGAAATGTCGGCCTAACTTTTGATCAATAAATCTTTGGGGCGTGTTGGGCAAATGTGAGTGCATGATGAGTAATGTTCTATCACGCCACTTCAAAGACTTGAACTGCTTGCCCAATTTTGCATCAAACTTTTATGTGGGATCATTTGGCAACGTTGAGAATATTAAACAGCCACTAAATGGACATCGATCTTTAAGCTCCTTGGCCTTCAATATTGAGGTTGTAGTAAACCCTTTTGGAAGGACAAACTCCAAAATGTAAGAATCTTCCTCCTTATTTTCAAAATTCATCATTTTCTTGGGTGATTCAACTTTCATCACATCCACTAAGCATAATGTTGAAAAGTGATTCAAATGAAGACTAACCCTCAATTTTGAAATAACTTCCCTATTAGTTTTTTTACCCCAAAATGGACTAGAGTCTTCACGAGGTTTGTGCTTGATTTCTTCTTTTGAATCTAATACCATTTCCTCATCCTTGGCATCTTCATTCATGAATGGTTTGGTTGGTTGGGAAATCACTGAGGGTTGCTCAACATCAAGCTCATCGTCAACATAGTATTCTTGCTCTTCATCCTCACACTCTTTCATTATTTTAAATAATTCCACAGACAAGATATCATCTAAACATAATGTAGAAAAGTGTTTTGGATGAATGACCTCGATATCCATCTCTTCTATACTTTCTCTTCCCTTGTTGAATTCCCTAATGTCTTGATGTATATCACGTATGGTATCATTCGTTGGGTCTGTACAATCTAACATTAGTTGAAGCATAGCTTCAATATCACTCTTT